>NC_056749.1:1962369-1994869 GCF_019279795.1 Protopterus annectens
TATATATATATCACACACACACATATATATATGTGTGTGTGTGTGTGTGTGTGTGTGTGTGTGTGTGCGTGCGTGCGTGCGTGTGTGTGTGTGTGTGTGTGTGTGTGTGTGTGTGTGTGTGTGTGTGTGTGTGCGTATATATCTATATCTATATATTTGTATATAGATATATATATATATATATATATATATATATATATATATATATATATATGTATGTATATATATATGTATAGATATATATATATATATATATATATATATATATATATCATCTATATATATATATATATATATATATATATATATGTATGTATCTGCATACATTGCAATGTCTTTTGGGTTTTGAATGGGATGTTCCAGTAGGGAAAAGTTCAGAGCACTATTGTGAGTTATTTCTTA
This sequence comes from Protopterus annectens, assembly GCF_019279795.1. Lineage (NCBI taxonomy): Eukaryota > Metazoa > Chordata > Ceratodontiformes > Protopteridae > Protopterus > Protopterus annectens. Next base: position 1,962,772 of record NC_056749.1, read on the forward strand.
GTTTTGTTAGATAACTAAAGAAGGATTTGTAGTTACCCTTTGCTTCAGTTGTTAATCTTAATTCATGTGGTACTTTGCTGGTCTTTGTAAATGTGGTACTTTGCTGGTCTTTGTAATTGCCTTCAGTTTTTTAGTGACGTTGCTAATATAATTGTGATGCTGTGAGGTTCTGGCACTATTAGGCAGTTGAAGGAATTTCTTCCTTCTGTTATACACTTTGTTTAAAGTGGCAAACCACTAGGATTTTTGAATTTATCACCACATTTGGTTTAGAATGAACTGCTAGGGAAATATGTTTATCAAAATAGGCATAAATTCATTAGTTTAGCTGGCTGGATCCTTTGGTTTGGTCAACAGGGAATTTGACTGACATTTGCTAAATCAACTGCATTTGCTCAACTATGCAGATAGTTAACAGGTGTGTGAGATCAGCATTCCCCGGATAGGGAAATATTCCCTTTCCCCCGAGATTGTGCAATCTCAGTTAGTTTACGTAATTAGCAGGGAGTGTGGGGGATGTCATTTATGTTTTTTTTTTTGGAAGTAACATTTGTATGCACCAAGAAGCAACCTCAGCACATGTGTACTAGGAAGTTGATGTTTCAGTTTTCGATGTAGTGTGGCTTACATTCAGGATGTCAACATTTGTGTTAGTCAGCTGACTGAAGGTAAATCAGCTGGCTGTGTAACCAGGGTCAACCATGGAACTGACATCAGTAAATTTAGAAATGTTTGCCTTTTTAAAGTTTTTTATGGCAGTGGTGTTATTGAATATCAAGAGAGGGGAAGTTAAACTGATCATGGCCAGACTTTAGCAATGAAGGATGTTTAATGAGGTATGATTCTGAGTCTTTTTTACATAAATGTTACATATACTGCATCTATACCTTGTTTGTTTTCTGTGTTATTATTGATAATTATCTTTATTATTGGTTCATTTGAATTGTTATTCATTACTATGTAAAAAATGCTCCTGTTAATTCTGTTTAAGCCCCCAACTGTGGATGAAATGGATCAAGTCTGATCAGTCCTCTAAAAACAATCAGCAAAGATCAATAAGTAAGTAAAATGATAGTGAATCTATAACTAAGAACACATACCGTTTTGTTGATTTATTTTTGTTTAGTTTGCATTTGTGGACCAGGATGCGATGACTGGGCCGGCTTACTATCACATAGTCGATTGCACTTCACGCAATCGACATATGTGAGAAACTTATTAAGCATAACAGTAAATGCGAGTGCTACAATGTCGAACCTTAAAATAGCAAGCATTCGCTGTTGTAAGGTTTGACATTGTGGTGCAGATCACACTATAGTGGGGATCGGGAAATGTACCCTTTCCCTCACTGTAGTGTGATCTCGGAGTTTGTATATATAAGTAGGGGGTGTCTGGGGTGCAGCCCCCCACATGGGGGTGTGCAGGAGGGCCTGTCCCCCCTGCAAAAAGTGTTTTTCAATGTTGAGTGGATGTGAGCATTTCAGTAAAGTTGACATTTTCGACATTTGACTTTGCTTTGTTCGACCTTTACTGTGTTCGGTGTTCTGATTTCTGAACATGTTGTTCAGACATCTTAACACTCATACACAGTGCATTCGATTATGTGATAGTAAACCAACTGGGCCATTCAAGACTCGTTTTCAGCACCAGGATCTGCTGACTGGGCCATACAAGACCCATTTTCAGCACCAGGATGTGCTGACTGGGCCATAGAAGACCTGTTTTCAGTACCAGGATGTACTAACTGGGCCATACAAGACTTGTTTTTAGCACCAGGATGTGCAGACTAGGCCATACAAGACTCATTTTCAGCAGCAAGATGTGCTGACTGTGTCATACAAAACCTATTTTCAGCACCTGGATGTGCTGATTGGGCCATAGAAGACCCACTTTCTGCAGTGGCCTGGAAAGAAAAGCTCTCCTTAAACATCACAGACATAATGATCCTGGGGATTCAAAAAGAACTACAGCACTCCTGCTAAGGACTGAAGTAAAAATGTCATTTTCCATGATGTACAGAATTATGATTCAGAGACACATTAGCAGCAAAAGTGAAAGCCCTTACTATTGGCTAATTTGCATGTGTCTGAATCACCACTAATTGCCTCAAGTGCAGATCAACACTTTCCTGCAGTAGTTAACAGTGGGTAGACAATGCATCGAGTTAGCAGAGGCACCCCCCCATTTACTCTGCCACATATATTTAAACACACGTGCACACACTCTCACACACACACACACACACACACACACACACACACACACACACACACACACACACACACACATACACACACACACACACACACACTGTGCCTGAACCTGTGTTGTGAGAATGCCCCTACTGTCTCCTTTTCCCTTCATTCATAAATCACAGATGATTACAGTCAGTCATTAATGGCAGTCATTACAGTTAACACTTCAAGCCGCGTTGGTGCAGCGGTAGCGTTGTTGCCTCACAGCAAGATGTTCTCCTGTTCGATTCTTGGCTGGAGTGCCTTCTGTGTGGAGTCTGCATGTCCTCCCCGCGGTCGAGGGGCATTCGAAAGACATGCATGAATGGGCATGCCTTCGTTGAAGGTTGGGCATCACGCTGGCCACTCGGCACCATAAAAATCTACTGCCAATCATTAGCGGAGCAGAGTTCCGCTGTGGCGACCCCTAACCGGGAAAAGCCAAAAAGACAAACAACAAAAACATTACAGTTAACACTTCATTTCATTCAGTAAATCCATTGTAGAGCAGAAGCTGTTCTAATCACAACCTTCCCAGCTTTTTAGGAGTAATCGTCGACATCTGTCCCTGATTTTGTCCCACCGTTAATTTTAGTTTATGTTTTGATTTTTTTGCACTATGAGGTTGAGGTGCATGCCTAACCTTCCCTTCCCTCTTGCTCTTGTGTGCCATGAATTGTTGCAAGAATTGCATAATGCCCCATAGCCTCAGCAGAAAATTAAAAAACCTTCTGCACTAACTTATCAGCTGCAGCACTGGGTCGATACTGGGCTTACTGTACAGGGGTGAAGAGTCTGAAGCCTTTTACCTGATTTTTGATACTGCCTTTTTTTAAAGTTGATATTGTTTTGTGTCTAGTAGTGGTGATACAGAGAATTAATATCGTCAATGGGACGGTGCAGGGTTGGAATCCCTTGTAGTGCCTTTAAAGCATACTATATGTACTATACTGGTATTTACTGGTTCTCAGTACTATTGTTATTTTTATTTGTAATTCAGTACCTTGTGAAACATTATACAGAGCATCTGTGGTGTCACACATTCCTCCCCGCCCCCATGCTCTCTAAGTGTTACTACACATGAGGTTATCCCTGACCTCTGGTGCCACCCAACCCATGTAGTTCGCTATCCTTGGTATATTGTGTTTTCCCAATCCAATGTTGCAGGCTTTGCTCCTAAGTCTAGGGGTGTGTGGACATATGGCAGCACCCCAACCCCGTACACACACACACGGAGCCCCCTTTGCAAATGATCACCTTCACAGACACAGTCATTCATTCAGCCACCCACCAACACACACGCAAACAGATACACATACACACACACACACACACACACACACACACACACACATTCACAAACACATAAACACACACACATGCACACAGATATGCATACACTGACACACACACACACACACACACACACACACACACACACACGCGCACACAGATAAACATACACTCACACACACACACACACACACACACACACACACACACACACACACACACACACACACCTACCTGATCTACTCCTTGCTAACCCCCCAGTGTTACTTCACAGGCAAAATTCACAGACTGACACATGCACTCAGCATGCATCCCCTGACACACACTCATGTGTACACACCCTATAACATCATCTGAACCTCATGTGTACACACCCTATAACATCATCTGAACCTCATGTGTACACACCCTATAACATCATCTGAACCTCATGTGTACACACCCTATAACATCATCTGAACCTCATGTGTACACACCCTATAACATCATCTGAACCTCATGTGTACACACCCTATAACATCATCTGAACCTCATGTGTACACACCCAATAACATCATCTGAACCTCATGTGTACACACCCTATAACATCATCTGAACCTCATGTGTACACACCCTATAACATCATCTGAACCTCATGTGTACACACCCTATAACATCATCTGAACCTCATGTGTACACACCCTATAACATCATCTGAACACTAAACTGCCCAGCACACCGATGGATGACCCCAGCCTTTTGGCCATGTCCATTACCATGAGTAACCAGGTATGGCAGTACTAAGGTACAGAGACCAGTAATGCAATGGATCACTCATCTGTGTAAATGCCTTACTGCAGGCAGTTCTGGAGGACAGCACTGGATAATTAGCATATGCTTCTTCCCCAGAATGTCTCATTAGCATGTAGTACTGATACTGAGTCAACCTACCATGCTGCTGTGTGTCTCCATGTCATAATCATGTACTCATGTACACCTTACCGTGTTATAATCATATACTCATGTACACCTCACCTTACTATGTAGTAATCATGTACTCATGCACACCTTACCATGCTGTAATCACGTACCTATGTACACCTCACCATGTTGTAATCATGTACTCATGTACACCTCACCATGTTTAATCATGTACTCATGTACACCTCACCATGTTTAATCATGTATTCATGTATGCCTTACCATGTTGTAATCATGTACTCATGTGCACCTTACCATGTTGCAATCATATACTCATGTACACCTTACCATGTTATAATCATATACTCATGTACACCTCACCTTACTATGTAGTAATCATGTACTCATGCACACCTTACCATGCTGTAATCATGTACCTATGTACACCTCACCATGTTGTAATCATATACTCATGTACACCTCACCTTGTTGTAATCATGTACTCATGTACACCTCATCATGTTTAATCATGTATTCATGTATGCCTTACCATGTTGTAATCATGTGCACCTTACCATGTTGCAATCATATACTCATGTACACCTCACCATGTTGCAATCATATGCTCATGTTTGCCTTACCATGTTGTAATCATGTACACCTCACCATGCTATAATCTTGTACTCATATACACCTTACCATGTAATCATGTACTCTTGTACACCTCACCTTACTGTGTAGTAATCATGTATTCATGTACACCTTACCATGCCGTAATCATGTACTCATGTACATCTCACCATGCTGTAATCATGTACTCATGTACACTTCACCATGTTGTAATCGTGTACTCATGTGCACCTTACCATGTTGTAATCATGTACTATTGTACACCTCACCATGCTTAATCATGTACTCATATACACCTTACTATGTAATCATGTACTAATGTACACCTCACCATGCTGTAATCATGCACTCATATACACCTTACCATGTAATCATGTACTAATGTACACCTCACCTTACTATGTAGTAATCATGTACTCATGTACACCTTACCATGATGTAATTATGTACTCATGTACACCTCACCATGCTGTAATCATGTACTCATGTACACCTTACCATGTTGTAATCATGTACTCATGTGCACCTTACCATAGTGTAATCATGTAATCTTGTACACCTCACCATGCTGTAATCATGTACTCATGTACACCTCACCATGTTGTAATAATGTACTCATGTACACCTCACCATGTTGTAATCATGTACTCATGTACACCTCACCATGTTGTATTCATGTACTCATGTACATCTCACCATGTTGTAATCATGTACTTATGTACACCTTACCATGCTGCAACCATGTACTCATGTACACTTCACCATGTTGTATTCATGTACTCATGTACGCCTTACCATGTTGTAATCATGTACTCATGTGCACCTTACCATGTTGTAATCATGTTCACCATGCTGTAATCATGTACTCGTGTACACCTCACCATGTTGCAATCATGTACTTGTACACCTTACCATGTTGTAATCATGTACTCGTACACCTCACCATGCTGTAATCATGTACTCATGTACACCTTTCCATGTTGTAATGTACTCATGTGCACGTCACCTTTTACATCTATATAATGTGTTAATCATCAGAGACATAAACAGTATTTACTAATATATAAAGTATCAGAAACATAGCAAATAGTTGAGTAAAGCATATCATACTGCAATTAGGTATGAGTTATACAAGTAGAGAAATACTACAGCACAAATAAAATAATGTGTTCTCATTTGTGGCATATCTAGAAAATAGCAGGCTACTGCATAGTCTGGAATAATGTCTGCAAACAAACACACACAACACACATAGAAAGGGACACACAAAAACACAAACACACAGAATTGCACATATACATAGAAACAGCCCCATATATAAACGTGTCCAACAATCACAGCCATGATCTTGACTGTTACTAAGCATACCTCAAATGTGAAATTTTAATCAAATGAATGAAGGGATACATAAATAACAGCAACATTTAATATCAAACACATACAGTTTGAAGCATTACAGCTCCCTTACACACACACACACACACACACACACACACACACACACACACACACACACACACTCTGGTCCTTGTATTTGCAGCTGCACTTACTTGCCTTAGTTTTTTTTTTTGTTTTTTTTTGTTCTTATGTTTGCTAACCACAGGTAGTGAGGGGTGGGAACAGCAGGCCCATGTGTAATTGCTGCTGGTGCTGCAGTTATGTTGTTAGGTCACATTTTTCCCCCACACCTACTAAGTGCACAGTGAAGAGAAGGGAAAAGACAGGTCCTTGTAACTGCTGCTACAGGTATGTTAGTTCCAGTCTATGCTATTTTTTATGCTCACTAAATGAAGTTATGTTTAGTAAGCATAAACAGCATGTGGCTTTTTTTGTTCATGGCTCACGGAATTAAATCATCATGAAACTGTGGACTTCTTTCTTATCAAGCTCTCCTCATATGTTAATACCCCATTGGAGAGCATTCTCCATTAGGAAATGATTTAATGTTCTGCCCGTTTTTTAAAATAGATTAATTCATACATGTTAATGTGAATATGATTTTGTCTGGTTATATATTAATGCACAATGAATAAAGAAATTATAGTATTAATGACTACCTTTTAGTTGAAAAGAAAGTTGTCAGGAATATAGTAAAGAACAATCTTAATAATGGTTTGCAATGAATGAGACTTTTGTTATAGCAGAAAACGTGTGAATTTAAATATGTTTGTTTTTGCATATTACAAATATTTAAATATGCATATACAAGTTTTTTTTTTATATTTGACATTGTATATATACTATGATTCAATAAAATACCGATAGTTAATGGAAAGAGGAAATAAAGACATATGAAATCAGAAAAAATGGTATGAGAATATTTTGAAACAATTTCATACTGTTCGAAGTTAGCAAAACCTTGATTAAAATAACAAAAAATGTGCATTGAATAGAAAGAAATTGGGTAGGACAGGAGTCAAACATGTGGGATTTTTTTTTGTGGAAGTTACCTCCTTAAGAATATGCATATTACAGAAGAAATGAACTATAAATCAAAACAAGGGAGAACATCATATTCACATCTAACTAATTGAATTTTTGATTTTTTTGAGTGCAACATAATAAAGGGATTCTGTGAATCAAGGTTTTGAATATAATAAGTTAAAAGGTTTTAAGAGGAAAATGAATTGATGGATATTGCAATTATATGTCAGTGGAAGAAAGTATTAGGATTGACAGGATTGTAAGACTAGTGAGAGTATGGAAAGGAAGATGTGAAGAAGCACTTTGCAAGAAAAACTTGGAAAGAAATAACTGAGTAAGTTCTAAAACAAATGTATGTAAAGTATATGTAATTAACACAGTGCAGGTGACAGAAATTGGTTTTGGAACAATAATGTAAGTATTTGACAAAGTAAATGTAATAAGTGTTGAAGTTTTGATTTGCTTAATGAGGTATCCTTACTATTTCGATAAGGATTATGGGATATTTTAGACCCAACTGAGGTTTTATATATCACCCAAAGAATGGCACTCTCAAGAGTGGAGCACCCTTTTGTGTCTCAGAGTCAGTACTGGAAAATAATATTACATACCTGGTTTGTAAATGTAACCTCCAGCCCTCTGTTCTTCCAGCGTTAGAAGCAAATAAAAAGCTGCCCTTTGGGACACTAACACTGCTTGGTCCTGCAATATTCTGCAGCCGTGAGAATCTCTTGTCATTCTGTTATCATGTCTGACTCCAAACTAATAGAGCATCATTTATTTATGAATGTATTTACTTAATGCTTTTAACCAGGTAAGTGGGCTGATCTGAGGACCCCTTTCAGCCAAAATCCAGGCCAAATGAGCAAGACACTACAAAAAACATTTGCAAAGTATTCAATTCCAAATATACAAAAACACTGAGATAATGATCAGTCACAAGATCATAGGAGTCCGAGGCAAATGAGCCGTGAGGCCATTTCTGTCGTACCAGCGCCAACCTCTAGGGTTTGCCTCTCTTTTCAAGGAAGACCATCATACCGTGGTTGAATTTATGAACAGCCATCCAGTTGTCCAGCTCCTTTTTAAAGGCAGATGGTGTTACACTGCTTTGGAGTTTGTCCTGTGTAACATATTTGCCTATCTTGCCTAGGTCATGGCTGAAAAAAGTCCTTGGACCATTCCACTTAGCTAGTTAACAAACATTTAATAAATAAATAAATGATGCTCTATCAGTCTGTGGTTTATCTTTGAGGAGAGAATGACAAGAGATTCTTACAGTTGTTGAATATTGCAGGAAAAGTCAGTTATTGTGGATCAGAGTTTGTAGAATCTCATTGCATGAGACAAAGTGTACAATGAGGTAAGCAGATTTAGACATTTTACAAGGTGTATGAAATACAAAATACACAAAAATGAAACTGGAAAAATAACTCAGAGAAAGAATTGATAAAACATTTTTGTTTAATACAATAAACACAAAAAAAAGAAAAGAAAAAAAAAAGAAAAAATATCTAGTCCGTAATAATTGGAAAATTGTATCTGGTTGTCCAGAAGTATTTTCTAAGATGGTAACAGTACCTAAGTTTATTAATAAAAGAAATATCTATTTTGGACAGATTTTTAAGAATGGTGAAAATTCTGTTGCTGTTTTAGTTAAAAAAGTGGGACTTATAAATGTCACACTTGTAAAATGTGTAGATATATACCAAAGTATTAACATTTATCGTGCAAATACTGATAGAAGAACTAAGCATTTTATGTTTGTCCACATGTGTGGTCTATATGGCTGTCTGTTTGAAATGTAATTCTATGTATGAAAGATAAACAATTTTAAAAATTGCATTTATGCATGAACTATGAATGATATTAAAAATAAAAAGGGATAGTAATGCGCTTCGCTATATGCTGCAAATATTTCAGTACATTTTTGTTTTATATTTTAGATTTTGTATCTAAATATTTAAGAGGTGGAAGCAGAGAATATGAATTAAATTATAGTGAGTATAAATGGCAAATTATATTAGATGCAAGCAGTAAAAAAGGGTTTGGACTCTACTGTTAATTTTAAATATTTTGTAAAAAGGTTATAAAGTCATTTTTTTCATATGATTAGGCTCATATAACTACTTAGTTATTTAAATTGTTAACATGAAGTAGTGTTTAGATCTGATGAAGTCTGTTTAAAGCCATGTGCAGTAAGACAAAAGTACTTCTCTGTTGTTTATTTCATTAAACATAAATGTTTTATCTATATCCATAGAGGTGCAGCTGTACTGAAGTTAGCTGCTCAGGGGCTTGCTGCATACATGCAGCTGCACATAAACATAACCTTAACAAGGATACTTGACAGGTTCCTGCCACCAGTTGAACCATACACACATTTATTGACAAGCACAGGATAACTAGCTAGTTTACCTATGTGGTGATCTTGCTTGCAGCTGGAACAGGCACTTGTGCCCAGTAAGAGTATTTGTTTACTAAATACAGTAAGTAACTTTATAAAATTATAATAATATATTGTATCATAAGCATTTTTACTGTTTCTTCATATTGCCTGTTTGATATTGTTTAATTCTGCAGATTTATTCAAAGTAATAGTAATGAAACTGCATCCGCTACAAATTTGGTTTATGGGATATGTTGCTATTGGGCGGACACAGTGGTGCAGCTGTTAGCGTTCCCGCCTCACAGCAAGAGGTTCTCTGGTTTGATCCTCAGCTGGGGTGCCTTCTGTGTGGAGTCTGCATGTCTTCGCTGTGGTTGTGTGGGTTTCCTCCAGGTGCTAGGGTTTCCTCCCACATCCCAAAGACATGCTGTAGGTGGTTGGACACTCTAAATTGGCCCTAGGTGTGAGTGTGTGCGTGTGTGCGCCTTCTTTGGAAGGTTGGGTGCCAGGCTGGCAACTCGACACTGTAAAACTCCACTGCCAATCATGAGCAGACAGGTGATCCGCTGTGGCGAACCCTAACCGGGAAAAGCTGAAAGAAGAAGAAGGATATGTTGCTATCAGTAAGAGAGGAGTGTACTATGCGCAGGGGGTTTATGAGATATGTTACTGTCAGTAGGAGAGGAGCATACTATGTACAGGGGGTTTATGAGATATATTGCTATCAGTAAGAGAGGAGTGTACTATGTACAGGGGGTTTATGAGATATGTTACTGTCAGTAGGAGAGGAGTGTACTATGTACAGGGGGTTTATGAGATATGTTACTGTCAGTAGGAGAGGAGTGTACTATGTACAGGGGGTTTATGAGATATGTTACTGTCAGTAGGAGAGGAGCATACTATGTACAGGGGGTTTATGAGATATGTTACTGTCAGTAGGAGAGGAGTGTACTATGTACAGGGGGTTTATGAGATATGTTACTGTCAGTAGGAGAGGAGTGTACTATGTACAGGAGGTTTATGAGATATGTTACTGTCAGTAGGAGAGGAGTGTACTATGTACAGGGGGTTTATGAGATATGTTACTGTCAGTAGGAGAGGAGTGTACTATGTACAGGGGGTTTATGAGATATGTTACTGTCAGTAGGAGAGGAGTGTACTATGTACAGGGGGTTTATGAGATATGTTACTGTCAGTAGGAGAGGAGCGTACTATGTACAGGGGGTTTATGAGATATGTTACTGTCAGTAGGAGAGGAGTGTACTATGTACAGGGGGTTTATGAGATATGTTACTGTCAGTAGGAGAGGAGCGTACTATGTACAGGGGGTTTATGAGATATGTTACTGTCAGTAGGAGAGGAGTGTACTATGTACAGGGGGTTTATGAGATATGTTACTGTCAGTAGGAGAGGAGTGTACTATGTACAGGGGGTTTATGAGATATGTTACTGTCAGTAGGAGAGGAGCATACTATGTACAGGGGGTTTATGAGATATGTTGCTGTCAGTAGGAGAGGAGTGTACTATTTGCAGGGGGTTTATGAGATATGTTACTGTCAGTAGGAGAGGAGTGTACTATGTACAGGGGGTTTATGAGATATGTTGCTGTCAGCAGGAGAGGAGCGTACTATGTACAGGGGGTTTATGAGATATGTTACTGTCAGTAGGAGAGGAGTGTACTATGTACAGGGGGTTTATGAGATATGTTACTGTCAGTAGGAGAGGAGTGTACTATGTACAGGGGGTTTATGAGATATGTTGCTGTCAGCAGGAGAGGAGCGTACTATGTACAGGGGGTTTATGAGATATGTTACTGTCAGTAGGAGAGGAGTGTACTATGTACAGGGGTTTATGAGATATGTTACTGTCAGTAGGAGAGGAGTGTACTATGTACAGGGGTTTATGAGATATGTTACTGTCAGTAGGAGAGGAGTGTACTATGTACAGGGGGTTTATGAGATATGTTACTGTCAGTAGGAGAGGAGCGTACTATGTACAGGGGGTTTATGAGATATGTTGCTGTCAGTAGGAGAGGAGTGTACTATGTACAGGGGGTTTATGAGATATGTTACTGTCAGTAGGAGAGGAGTGTACTATGTACAGGGGGTTTATGAGATATGTTACTGTCAGTAGGAGAGGAGTGTACTATGTACAGGGGGTTTATGAGATATGTTACTGTCAGTAGGAGAGGAGTGTACTATGTACAGGGGGTTTATGAGATATGTTACTGTCAGTAGGAGAGGAGCATACTATGTACAGGGGGTTTATGAGATATGTTACTGTCAGTAGGAGAGGAGTGTACTATGTACAGGGGGTTTATGAGATATGTTACTGTCAGTAGGAGAGGAGTGTACTATGTACAGGGGGTTTATGAGATATGTTACTGTCAGTAGGAGAGGAGTGTACTATGTACAGGGGGTTTATGAGATATGTTACTGTCAGTAGGAGAGGAGCATACTATGTACAGGGGGTTTATGAGATATGTTACTGTCAGTAGGAGAGGAGTGTACTATGTACAGGGGGTTTATGAGATATGTTACTGTCAGTAGGAGAGGAGTGTACTATGTACAGGGGGTTTATGAGATATGTTGCTGTCAGCAGGAGAGGAGCATACTATGTACAGGGGGTTTATGAGATATGTTGCTGTCAGTAGGAGAGGAGCGTACTATGTACAGGGGGTTTATGAGATATGTTACTGTCAGTAGGAGAGGAGTGTACTATGTACAGGGGGTTTATGAGATATGTTGCTGTCAGTAGGAGAGGAGCATATGATGTGCAGGGGAGGTGATGGTTACTACAGATCTCTGATAGTAATAACTGCAATTTTTTTTTCCACAGAGTGCAAGACAATGGTGTTGTTCAACATTTCACCTTTGTACTCACAGACCTGGAGGGTAACCAGAGGTTTGGATTTTGTCGTCTTACAATGGGGTGTAAGTCATGTATCTGTATCCTAAGGTAAGTGAGACAACTCATGGCAGAATGTACCACTGATGCAGCAAACTATGGGGAACTGATGTGCTGTGGAAAACAATAAGGTCAAAAAACAACTTGAGTATAGCTGTTAGAGAGAAACGTTATTCTGTCATAATGAAATGGTGAGTGGGAGAACAACAGCTCTACTGTTGTAATGAAATAATGCAGTGGGGAGAGGGAGGAACAAAGCTAAACACAGTTCTGTCGTAGTGAACTTATTGGGAAAGACACTTAGAAAAATACAGCTCAGTCATGCTAAAACAGTTTGACTGGGGAAAGGTATATATAGCTCCATAGTACTGAAGCAGTTCATTGTGGGATGTGAAGTAGGCAAGAAACATATACAGATGAAACTCTGTCATACTGAAACACAGCATGGTGGAAAAGACAGGTATAGATGTCCTGCTATATCACTGTTGAAGTGTTTTATACTACAGGGATCTCCTACCTAGGATAGCCTGACATTTGGCTAGTATACCAAAGCCTTATGATCTTATATGTGCTATACATCACACCTGTGCTTCCCACACAGGAGGTAGGGCATAAAGGTGACAGCTGTAGTTACCCAGTACTTCTTTGCCGCCAGTCCAAATGCTATTATGGCTTGTCGGTCTGAATGTCTTGTTGCTGTGCTGAATACCCAGCCATCAGATAAGTGCTCCTTTGGGGTCATTTTATCTTTCCTGTAGTTTTGTATTTTATTTTACTTACCTAGAGTTCATGTCATCCAAGAAGGGAAAATGTCAGTGTGGGAGGCAGATTCTCCATAAGGATCATCACAAACAGTGTCTCTTTTGTTTGGATGTTTCCTACAACCATACCTCTTGTAGTATCTGTAAGGCATTTGTGCTTAAGACACTCAGATGCCATTTGTCTTCCCTGGCCATTTAGCTTGAAAACCAGTGGCTTAAACAGTTAGCTCATAGTTACATGGTAGAACCCATTAAACTTGAGGTACTCCCACTAGGTAAGAAGAAGAAATCTTGGATGAATTCTTTAGCTTTTTAGCCTCCACCAGATGTCCCTCTAGAAGTGGTTGATAGTTCTGTAGGCTGTATGGTGTCCACATTGGACTCCTCTGCCACAACCCCATTAGAGGCTGGCATGGATCCATCTTTTTGCATGTCATCTGAAACTTTGCAAGCATATGATCTGGACATCGAGGGAGAACTGCGGTTGATTATCCCAAAGGGTCCTAAAGGAATTCCACACATATTGGTCCAGGTACTGTTAATGAATCTTTCCAAGGGTTAGAACCTCTGGAATTTGTTGTGATTTATGTCCCTTCCATGAAAAGATAAAAGATGAATCATGTTTTGGTCCATCCTAAGGATCCTCAAAGAGAATAGCAAGAGTTTACTCAGGGCTTGTTTTCCTGCCTAGATGGCCCTTAACCTTCCTCAAGGGGTTTTGGTGCATCCTCCTTCATGGACCTCTACCCCTTCTAATTAGCCTAGAGAACTGGATTCCTCAGATGAGGATTCAGAGTCTGATGAGTGGTCCTTGTCTTATTCTTCACAGACTCCTTCAGCTTTGTCTTATGGTTCTGATAAGGAGAAGTGAATTAGTCCTGAGTCTCCTTTTGAGGAATTGTCTTTTGGGGACACAATTGCTAGGGTGATGGAATACTTTAAGTGGAATCCCAAGTGTCTGATATTATGAGTTGCTTCAGGTGGATACTCCTAAACCCTCTGCAGGTCTCCCTGTATTGGCTGTCTTGTTAGATGCTTTCAATGCTGCTTCCGAGTTACCTGATTCTCAGCCTCCTGCTCCTAAGAAACCAGATAGGTTCTATAAGGTCATCAAGGATTGTAAGCTTTTATTTAAATGTCCTTCTACTGATCCTGTTGTGGTGTCAGTCTCTTTTGACAAACCTTCCAAACTCTTACCCTCTTCCAAACTTTTGCCTTCTAATAAGAATAGCAGGGCAATGGAGAGGATTGATAAGAAAGTTTACACTGCTTCTACTTTGGCCTTTAGGGCTATTAATTACCAGACCCATGTAACCGGGTGTGATTATATGAGGTATTGCCAGCTATGCCAAGAGAGGTAGGTTAGTGAATGTGTAACATATGCCAGCACAGCTAGCTGCAAGTTTGTAAAGAATTATGTATCATTCGTATATCAAACTGATTTGTGCAGATGCTTGGGTTGAAAATGTATTTGTAAAGCTGCTTGTGTTAAAAATGTACAAACAGTGTGTCCTGCTGGACAGAGGAAGAAATATTCATGTATTATTGTAACTGTTGAAATGTATATATTGTAACAAAGGATACTGAAAGAGAAGGGGTTAATCTCAGTCCAGCTAACTTTGAAAATAGTTTAAAATGAAATTACCTGGCTGAGGCCATAACGATTGTATCTTACAGTTCTCAGTGCAGCCAGAGACAACAAGTATGTACTGAGAACCTTTCTGTATTGTCTTTGGGATGAACTAATTGCTACTCTGGAAGGGTGGAGGTTTGAAGTTGTTTTATGATTTCCAGAAGCTGCAACAGATCTTAGCAAGGTCTATGTTGTGTATATTATTGACATGTATGTGCTAAATCCTGGCAGCTTCTAGCCAAGGGGGTAGCATGGGAACCAGAAGTCAGATGACCAGATGTATGTGTCATTCTGTAATCCATCATTAAAAATGATATTTTAATACTAAGTGATACTGAAGTCTCAGAGCAATCTGTTTTTAGAACCTGACAAGGAAGAAACCCTCACCTACTTCATCTTGCCTTGCTTTAGTAAGTGAACCAGAGAATAGTAATTCTTTAGATCAGTCAGGAAAATATAGTGAGATTAGTTAAGTACTATTTTTCTGTATCTGTGTGAATCTGTTCATCTGAGTTATTTTAATACTTCCTGTGATTGAAACTGTGGTGTTTATTGTAAATCGATATTTAGTATTTTCAATTTTTTTATTATTTATTATTAAATATATTTAAACATTTCATTGTGACTGGTCCTTTAGAGAATATTTTAAACTTTGAGAGGACTTATATCTATTTGGTGACACTGTAGCCACTCCTGAAAGCCTTACTGCATTGGCCAAACACTATCATTTTTATTAATATTAATTTCACTGCCTTAGAATGTGAGTGTGTGCGCGCGCGCGCACGCGTGTGTGTGTGTGTGTGTGTGTGTGTGTGTGTGTGTGTGTGTGTGTGTGTGTGTGTGTGTGTGTGTGTGTGTGTCAGCTGCTTGGAGCAGGAACAACGAGCACTGGGTTCACAGGGAGAGTGGTGGAGGACTTGGCTTGGACACTCGGCTGAGGACTCAGCTCTATCGCTGTGCCAGTGGGGAGTTTTGTTGGGGAATCTGGAGAGAGAGGGAAAAAACAGTCCCCAGACTGAGTGTGTTCCCTGTGTGCTCTTGAGGAAAAGTGTGCTTGATGCAGACAGTTGCATCTGGAAATACTGGGTGTATCCATTTTTGTTCCAAATGAATGTCCCTCCCCAGTATCAGTGGTGAGGATTCAGGCTCCTTGGTTACTGGCCCAGAGAGGGGATGTCACACCAGGTATGCTCTGGCCTGTTAGGTTTGTCAGGTTATTTCTGACTTCCCTGATTCTGAAGACAAATCTTCTACCTATCTATTTTAGGTACTGCATCTCAAATGGCTCTGCACTCTATCAAGTGTAACTATGATGCTATTGATGCCTCTTCCAGGGATGCGGCTTTTGGGTCTGTCATGAGGCATTATTTTTGGCTTCATCTCCAGTCTTTGCCTGAAGACATTAAGGCAAAGTTATTGGATGCTCCTTTGGATAATACACCTCTTTTTTGGGGAAATGCTTCTTTTTGCCAGACTGCATATATGGAAGCTACAGTGGTACCTCAAGTCAGAGTTGCTGCAGCATCGTCACCCCCTGGATCTCAGTGTACCTCTCCTTCCCACTCTAAAGAAGGAATATGAGTGGTGGATGCAACAGTTCAACCCCAGCCTGCCCTTTCAGCCTCCAGTCCCTTCTCATGAACTGCTCACCAATTCCTCAGACATGGGGTGGGGTGGGGGGGGGCTTCAGGTAGCCGCCTGAAAGTTCATAATCTGTGCCCCCCCATCATATGTCAAGCCATATCAACATCAAAGAGATGAGAGCTCTGATTCTGGCCCTTCAGGCTTTTCACCCAATGTCTCTCCAAGCCCCTTGAAGGTGTACACAAACAACACTACAAGCAGGGAGGTACAAAATCTTGCATCTTCTGCAGGATGGCTCTTCAGGCCTGGGAGGTGGGTCTCAGTTGTCAGGCAACTCTTCGGGCAGTATACATTTCTTCAGAGCACAATCTGATGGCAGAATCTCTGAGCAGGTCCAAAACACAGGTTTACAAATTGATGCTTCACAGAGATGTGTTTCTAGACATTGTCCATCGGTGGGGTATTCCTCAGGTAGATCTTTTTGCCTCCTCTCTAAACTGGCAGCTCTGTTTCCTGTTCCAGAGTGCCATGCCATCTGGCATGGAAGAAGGATGCTCTTTCTTTTTCTTGGAAGGGGATGTTTCTCTATGCCTTCCCTCCTCTTCCTGTCATTCCAAGAGTCCTGCAGAAGATTCAGCTGGACCCCCAAAAATCTTGCTAGTGACTCCCTTTTGGCCAGGACAGTACTGCTTCCTGCTCTTAATGCATCTGGCCAGGGGCAATCACCACAAGTTACCTCACCAGTTGGACTGCCTCACAAAGGACAAGGGGCCTGTCTTCCATCCTCACTTGTCCCTGTGGGTGATAGGGTTTTGATCCCTTTCAGGCACCTCGTTTCAAAGGATATGCTTAGGGTTTTACAGGAGGAAAGGAAACCTGCAACCAGAAAATTTTCTCACTTGCCATGCTTGTAACCAGGACCTTTTTTCAGTGGGGGACCCTTTACTCCTTTAATATTTGTGTGAGTTGCTCCAGTCTGGCTTGGTCTATTCTGTGAAGGCCCATGTGTCAGCCATTTCTGCTTATCTGCCCTTAAATCCTCCCTTGGCTTCCAGTTCCATGATCTACATGCTAATCTGTCCCTATATTCTCCAGACTTAGTACTACTGACAGAAACTTAGCTTAAACCTGGCACACCCAATAATGAAATTTCAGGACCAGGCTATAAAATACTACGTAACGATCCTACATGTAAAAAAGGAGGTAGCATAGCCTTACTATTTAAAAGTCTACTAAATGTAGAAATCTGGGATATACACCCACCTACACTAGGTAATGCAGGAATCCTACTTGCAAAACAAAAAATCAGCCCCAGAAAAATCTGTCAATATAATTGGTTGCTATATACCACCAGGCAACAACATACCCACACTGGACACCCTACTTGAATGGGCCTCTGAGTTCCTCTAACATGAAACCTTTATCGTAGGAGACTTCAGTATTGACCGGTTAATCTGTAACTCCAACTCTGTTACCAACTTCACCAACCTCCATGGATTCTCTCAGCTCATACAGACTCCCACTAAAATCGACAAATCAACTGAAAGACATTCAATACTTGACTGGATCCTAACAAACAGAGCATCTCTTATCTGCCAATCAGGACAGCCTGTGTGACCATTTACCTACCTATGTAATAAGATATCGCACATATCAGGAAAAAAACACCAATTACCAAACAATCAGAAACAAAAAGGAATTCATTCCATGTAACTTTATTAATACTCTCAAAGCCTGTAACTGGACTCCTGTCAAAAACCTCAGCCTTGATGAAGCAGTCCAATACTTTAACACTACCTTCCTCAACATCTTAAACTCTCAAGCTCCTCCCAGAACTATACAAATAAAATATAATTGTGCATCCTGAATGAGCAAAGCCACTAGATCTCTCTTGAAAGCTAGAGATAAAGTCTGGACTCACTGGCACAGAACCGAATCCCTTACTCACAAGCAGGCATGTCTTGAACTCTGAAACAAGGCAAAGAAATCTGTCAAAACTGATAAAATTACCTACTACCACACAATGCAAAGCAGATATTACAGTAACCACCAGAAATTCGGGTCTATAGTATAACACCAAAAGTGCATATGTGTGACTACATAAAAGTCGACACATAATGCACAAAACCTGAAAATAGCGAATGGCCACGTAATCTAATTTTTCCCTAAGGGAAAAAAAGTACGTGGCCCCCCCCACACCCCCTAACTAAATATACCAACTCTGAAATTGCACTATAGGGAAGGAAAGGGCAACTCCTTGAAGTTGGCTATCTCCTTGCACTATGACATATTCACTGAATCGCTTAAATGCGATTCGATGAATATGTGTCGTTGTTTCCGTATTCGCTCAGAAGCCTTTTCATGCTTCTGATATAGACCCAAAATATTCTGGTCAACCATTGACAACATTCTCCTGTCTGGTAAATCTAGTCCCCCCCTCAACCATAATGGATACCTCACTCAGTGTTGCCACACATTTTAACAAATTCCTCACAGAATCCATTTTGGCACTTGCAACTTTCAAAGCTCCCCATCTCCCAAGCAACTATCCAGTATCAACAATGGCTTTTCCTTCCAACCTGTCTCTACTGACATAATTAAAAAACTCCTTAAGAAACTTAAACCTACCACCCTAGCTGCTGATAAACTGACTACTGAATTTCTGAAAATAGCGGCTAATGCCATTGCATACCCTGTATCCATTCTTATCAGCCATTTGGCATATCTGAAAATCTAGTACCTGAGATCTGGAAAATCTCACACATTAATCCACTCCACAAAGGAGGTAACTAAAAGGTGTTAACCAATTATCTGCCTTTTGCAACACTCTCACCTTTATCCAAAATATGTGAGAGATGTATACACACTCAAGTTATGGACTACCTCATCACCCACAACCTTCTCACTAACACCCAATATGGCTTCAGGCCCTACCACAGCACCACAACCTCCCTTATGTCATTAACTCACACAGTGAACATCCATATAAATAATGGCAACTTTGTCTCTGCTATATTCCTTGACCTCCCAAAGGCATTTGATGTGGTTAGCCACAACAAACTCATCAAATCCCTCTCAGAGCTAAACCTTAGCATATCCTCTATAGAACGGTTTAACAGTTATTTAACAAACAGACAGCAAGCAGTACTGCGGAGGCAAGAACTCTCGCCATTATTACCAGTTACTCTGGGTGTTCCCCAAGGATCCATCCTTGGTCCTTTGCTTTTCTCTATCTTCACTAACAACCTCCACACCTCTACTCTACATGCCTCAGTCATCCAACATGCTGATGATTCAACAGTAATCTGCACCTCTCCTTCTCCTTCTGTGCAAGATCTCCAAATAAAAACACATGCCTCTTTCCTTTCTGTTGCAGAATGCCTTACCAACTGTCAACTAATACTAAACCTCAACAAAACTAAACTGCTCATATTCCAGCCAACCACCCACTCCACACCCATACCCACATTTACTGTCGCTTCTAACAACAACACTACTATCTCTCCTGTCACTCACATCAAACATCTAGGAATTGAAATAGACTGCAACATGAAATTTGATATTCACATTTCATTCACCATAAAGAAAGTACACAAAAAACAAGGTGCACTATACAGAAGGAGACAATTCCTGACAGACAGCACCAGATCTAAAACAGCACAAACACATCTCATATCTACACTTTTATATATGCCTCCCCAATACTTACCAATATTAGAAAACCCAATATAACCAGATTTGAAGCTTGTTATAACAAGACCGCAAAGTTTGCTACTAATAGCATCGCACACACCACTGTTCTGTCCTTAAACAACTAAACTGGCTTGAACTTCCTCAGCTTCTCCTTTATGACCAACATATACTAACCCATAATATTCTCTAAACCCCCCGAGAAACCCCCCCTGCATTGCAGAACCTGCTACAAGCCTACTCCAGTACTAGGGTCCTTTGCTCCAATAACAAACCTCTCCAACACATCACCAAAGCCAGCATCTCTGCAGGTGTCTCCCTTTACTCACATTTTATATAAAAAAATGTAACACTGCCACCTCACATATCAGCTACTACATCACTAACTCAGTTTAAAACAATCCCTAAAAACACACCTTCTAGACAATTGGATTTGTAACGGTGGCACCCCTGGCTAGACTAATCACCTTCCACTTACTCACACAGGGTAGAACTCCTCCTCTGTTTCAGACAGCAGATCTTATTTTATCCTGCGACCGTTTACTCTTCCTTCATCCCTTTTCATCTCAAACTCTCTTGTATGAAACATCTTTCCTACTAATATTATTAGTTTATGGTGATTCAACTTTGGTACCTGTATAGGGTGCTCAGTTCATCCTAAATATGATTCCGTATCTGTGAAATTTTAAGTTTGCACAAGAAATTATACTGTATTACACGTGAAGCTTTTCTCATTGTGCCTCCGCTGAAAAAGAACCTGTGTCCAGTTGGACTTTCCCGATAAACAAATGCAAAATAAATAATAATAAATAAATAAATAAAATAATTCTGTGGTGAAACAATTTCTTAAAGGTGCCCAGCATATTAGGCCTCCAAAGAAACCTGTTCCTCCTCCTTGTGACCTTAATTTTGTTTTGGAGAAATTGACTCAGGCTCCTTTTGAGCCTGCAGATTCCTCTTCTTTACAACATTGTACCTGGAAAACTGTTTTGTTGCCGGCTCTTACTTCTGTTTGGAGGGTTTCTGAGCTCCAAGGTCTTATGGGCATGCCTCCTTTTTTGGTTTTTCACATGTACAAGATGTCCCTTCATACCAATCCTTCCTTTATGGTCAAGGTGGTAAATGAGTTGTCCTTGAAACAGTCAGTACAACTACCGTCCATTTTCCCTTTTCCTCGGTGTGAAAGTGAGAGCGTCTTGCATACCCTGGATTTGCACAGACAGCTCGGGTACTATTTGGATAAAACTAAGGTCATTTGTAACTCTGACCAACTTTTTGTTTCCTTTCATCCCAGGACATTGGGTTTAGCTGTTTCTAAGCAAACTTTCTCATCCTGGATATCTCAGGCCATTTCTTTTTGGTATTTTTTTCATTGCAAATCTTTATCTACTTCTGTTAGAACTCAAGTCCACTAGGGCTGTTGTATATTTTGGTTGTTTCTTCAAGGCGGTGGACACCAATTCCATCCTTGAAGCTGCTACTTGGTCTTCAGTGCATACCTATATAAGCATTGTAAGTTGGATATGGTTTCTAGGCCCAGAGCAGGTTCTGCTATTACACTTTTATATTGGTTTGTTGAGGACTTTTCTCAGCCTTCCACCACCCATTTTTTTTCTTCAGCTTTTTTACTCTCCCTCATGTTAAGGATGCTGCAACAGTGATATAGAAGGACATAGTACAGTTGTGTAAAATCTTATCATAACACTAAATGTCCTTTTCTTCACTGTTGTAGTATTCACTCCCTTCCTCCAACCTCCTCTTATTTGTTCTGCTTTTGTTTTGGATTCCATTCTGGCTTAGGGTGTCTCTTTTTCTTCTCCATTTTCTCCTTCTAGCTGTGCATGGACTCCTTAGTCCTGTGGAAATTTGTTCTGTACTCGGGCAATTCAGTTCTGGCTAACTGCGTCTGTACATCATCTTTATGCCATATGTCCTGTGTGGAAAGCATATGTGTGAACTACAGTGCATACAAGATCATAAGGCATACATCTACGGTTATGGTACGATTTTACACAATTGTACTTTTTTAACAGTGGAACAATGAATAAAGACAGATGTAGTTCTGTTATACTGATATGCAGAGGGAGGAGGAACAGGAAGAAGAAGAGACAAGGTGAGTTTTGCCATTTTGGAGCAATGAAAGGAGATTTAAAAGAGGGCACAGGTCTTAACAACACTAAAAGAGTGAGATAAAGGAAAAGAAAACATGCTTTGTTTTGTGGTTGTGATACAGGGAAAGAGAAGATAGGACAAACAGTTCTATAACAGATAAACAGTGAGGGATTATAGGACAAACAGTTCTATAACAGATAAACAGTGAGGGATTATAGGACAAACAGTTCTATAACAGATAAACAGTGAGGGATTATAGGACAAACAGTTCTATAACAGATAAACAGTGAGGGATTATAGGACAAAGTTCTATAACAGATAAGCAGTGAGGGATTATAGGACAAACAGTTCTATAACAGATAAACAGTGAGGGATTATAGGACAAAGTTCTAAAACAGATAAACAGTGAGGGATTATAGGACAAACAGTTCTATAACAGATAAACAGCGAGGGATTATAGGACAAAGTTCTATAACAGATAAACAGTGAGGGATTATAGGACAAACAGTTCTATAACAGATAAACAGTGAGGGATTATAGGACAAACAGTTCTATAACAGATAAACAGTGAGGGATTATAGGACAAACAGTTCTATAACAGATAAACAGTGAGGGATTATAGGACAAACAGTTCTATAACAGATAAACAGTGAGGGATTATAGGACAAACAGTTCTATAACAGATAAACAGTGATGGACTATAGGACAAACAGTTCTATAACAGATAAACAGTGAGGGATTATAGGACAAACAGTTCTATAACAGATAAACAGTGAGGGATTATAGGACAAACTTAGTTCTATAATAGATAAACAGTGAGGGATTATAGGACAAACAGTTCTATAACAGATAAACAGTGAGGGATTATAGGACAAACAGTTCTATAACAGATAAACAGTGAGGGATTATAGGACAAACTTAGTTCTATAATAGATAAACAGTGAGGGATTATAGGACAAACAGTTCTATAACAGATAAACAGTGAGGGATTATAGGACAAATTTAGTTCTATAATAGATAAACAGTGAGGTATTATAGGACAAACAGTTCTATAACAGATAAACAGTGATGGATTATAGGGCAAACAATTCTATAACAGATAACAGTGAGGGATTATAGGACAAATTTAGTTTTATAATAGATAAACAGTGAGGGATTATTGGACAAATTTAGTTCTATAATAGATAAACAGTGAGGGATTGTAGGACAAACTTAGTTCTATAATAGATAAACAGGGAGGGATTATAAGACAAACTTAGTTCTATAATACATAAACAGTGCAGGATTTTAGGACAAACTTAGTTCTATAATAGATAAACAGTGAGGGATTATAGGACAAATTTAGTTCTATAATAGATAAACAGTGAGGATTATAGGACAAATTTAGTTCTATAATAGATAAACAGTGTGGGATTATAGGACAAATTTAGTTCTATAATAGATAAACAGTGAGGGATTATAGGACAAACTTAGTTCTATAATAGATAAACAATGAGGGATTATAGGACAGACTTAGTTATATAATAGATAAACAGTGAGTATTATAGGACAAAAATAGTTCTATAATAGATAAACAGTGAGGGATTATAGGACAAACTTAGTTGTATAATAGATAAACAGTGAGGATTATAGGACAAACTTAGTTATATAATAGATAAACAGTGAGGGATTATAGGACAAATTTAGTTCTATAATAGATAAACAGTGAGGGATTATAGGATAAATTTAGTTCTATAATAGATAAACAGCGAGGGATTATAGGACAAACTTAGTTCTATAATAGATAAACAGTGAGGGATTATAGGACAAACTTGGTTCTATAATAGATAAGCAGTGAGGGATTATAGGACAAACTTAGTTCTATAATAGATAAACAGTGAGGGATTATATGACAAATTTAGTTCTATAATAGATAAACAGTGAGGGATTATAGGACAAAGCTAGTTCTATAATAGATAAATAGTGAGGGATTATAGGACAAACTTAGTTCTATAATAGATAAACAGTGAGGGATTATAGGACAAACTTAGTTCTATAATAGATAAACAGTGAGGGATTATAGGACAAACAGTTCTATAATAGATAAACAGTGAAGGATTATAGGACAAATTTAGTTCTATAATAGATAAACAGTGACGGATCATAGGACAAACTTAGTTCTATAATAGATAAACAGTGAGGGATTATGGCAACAGGGAAAACATAGTTTTGTGGTAGGCAAATACTGGGGGGGGGGAGACAAGGTTTGTTTCCTCTGACAGTTGTGAGGGGCTAAGGATACAAGCTTTGTTGTGACAGATGTACAGTAGGCATGACTATTTCACTGCACCACCCACTCTGACTAATACTGTACAATAGATTTTTGTTCACTTATAATACGGTATCTGAGGAATAAGACAACTTGTATTTCTATGGCAGTGATACAGTGCGGGAGGGTTAAGCAAGGCAAAGTTAGGTATATGATAGCTATGCACTATAAGATGATATGATCATAGGAAGTTGCTAGGCTGATGGCCACAGGGCCCTTACAAGCCTAGCCAAGTTCTACCCTTGTTTCCACAATCAACACAAATTGCCCCTGTCCAAGAGAGACACCATTGGAACCCCCATGGTGAAGTTACAGTTACCTATCCAATCATCTAGATTGCGTTTAAAGAGAGCCAGTGAGGTGCTCTGTCTGTTCCAAAGGTGTGGTAACCTCTGGGAGACAAATCTCTCCTTCCAGTAGGTTCTATTAATGTCATATACAAGGTTAAGGCCATTAGAGTGAGCAACCCATGTACCATTTGACTTGGGGATATGTAGCATTTCCAATAAAGCAGTGTCAGCAATTGCCTTACATGTAAGGCAGAGATCCCCTCTGAGTAGTCTGTAGAAAACAGAATACATCTGTCACAACAAAACTTGTATCCTTAGCCCCTCACAACTGTCAGAGAAAAAAAATTTGTCTCCCCCCCAGTATTTGGCTACTACAAAACTACTTTTGCCCTGTTGCCATAATTCCTCACTGTTTATCTATTATTGGGCAGTTTTTTAAATATCTTTCAACTTTCTGATTTACACTTGTTTCCCCCTTTCCTGTAACTAGTCTAGTACAGATACAGACTTGCTGTTTCCAGGACTGTTTGTAGCTTCTGAGCCCCCCCCCCCCCAAGCCTTTCTGTGTTGGAGGGAAGTCTTGTAGCTTATCAGTGGGAGTGGTAAGCACTAGGTAGCCTATCTACCACAAGAGGAGTGGTTTCTGGCCCAGAAATTGTAGTTTATTAGCCGTTTGGGCAGTTTTTCCATCTCTCTCAACTTTTTGGTTTAAAAGCCCTCATATGCGCTTGTTTCCCACCTTTCCTGTAACTAATCTAGTCCAGATACAGACTTGTTGTATCCAGGACTGTTTGTAAGCATCTGAGTGGTGCCAAAGTCTGTTCTTCAGTTTTCCCCTTAGATGTACTAATTCTCTCCTCTTCTGCACTTTTACTAGCTTATTAGTCTAACACTTTACCAGACTTCTTGTAGCAATTATTGTAACAGAGAAAAGTGCTACCATCACTAAACATTCTACAAGGAAACAGATCCAGTACGTATTATTAATGCCCACCCCTCCAGGCATGTCTAAAGGTCAGTTCCCTGTGCTTTCTCCTTTTAACCTGGTGAACTTGGGCATCCTGAGGCAATGTAACAACTGCCCCATGTACACTGACAACCCTCTCCTCTTACAGCCCAACACTCAGACTTGCAAAAGATGCACTTATATATCCAAATTGGAAGCCACGCACTCTCCAGCCAAGACCAGAATAGCTGGTCAAGAAGAGAAGGTCAACACTTGCACCACACCACATGGAACACATAGCCCTTCAAAACACACACCAGCACTGACTTCACATAAAAACACAAACTACACACCCACTTTCACAGAGGCTCTCAATAAAAATCTACACAAACAGCAGAGACCTCCATGGCAGAAACACACTCGACCACCACAACACAACACTAAACACAAGACAGATAACTCTCCTAAACAGTGTGCCACTCAACCAAAGCTCCTGAGGCAAAACAGCATGCCCAGCACACTAGTCATAGGTGACTCAATAGTGAGGCACACTGATGTCCCACTCACTAGGGTGAATAAGGAGAAAGTAACAGTCAGCTGCCTGTCAGGTGCCAGGATCCACCACATAACACATGCACTCAGTTCCCTCAACAACAGGTACAAATATGACTCAGTCATTGTACATGTGGGTGTGAATGACCTGAGATGTACCTCCCTGGACTACATGAAAAGAGACATGGAGGAGCTCTTGGATTATGTAGCCCAGGCAGGTATGTCTCTAGCCCTGAGCAGCATCCTACCATCAACCAGAATTATACCACAGTACAAGCAGAAAATGATAGATTTCAGCAACTGGCTACATTTCTGGTGTCATTCTAAGGGGACCCAGAATCTTTCTGCCTGGGATGGCATGATTGACAGACTTCGATGCTCTGCCAGAGATGGCCTGCATCTGTCAGCCCTGGGCTTCCGGATACTGGCAAAGGCTCTTTCCACCCTTATAGTGCCTTTAGGCGATGTTCCAAAGACCAAATTACCACAGTAACCGCTACAAACAAATGCAATCTCAGGGTCATGCTGCTCAACGCTAGAATTCTAAATCTCTTCTAAATCTCAAAATGCATTCACTTGAAGCACTACTTAAAATGGAGAGCATTGACATTTGTGCTGTAACAGGGACCTGGTTCAAGGCAGCAGAAAGCACTCCTACACTACCAGGCTATAACTCTTTTCACACCTTTTGGCCCCAGAACTTGGACTGAAGCTACAAAGGCGGTGGTGTTTCCATATTCATAAAGGATATGCACACCACCAGACTGGTAGCCCAACATAACACATCAGAGATACTTCAGGTGCAGCTAACACTGGTTAAGACAGCGATTCAGGTCGTAGCCGGCTATAGGTCCCCAACCATGTCCCAAGACTCACACTCCACGTTCCTAAGCACGCTGAAGACTATTAGGGTCCAACCTAACATTCTCATACTAGGCGACTTCAACTACCCCTCTATTAACTGGGAAAAATTACTCATGTACCAATACACTTGTCCAGCGTTTCCTGGAGCTCATTAATTCCAGTGCCCCGGACCAGCTCATTCTTACCCCCACTAGAGGTAGCAACATCCTTGACCTGGTCATTGCTAACATGGGTGACCATGCTGTACACCAGTAGTCAGCTCCTCCCTGGTTAGATTCAACCACAAACTAATCACCTTGGAAATCTACATCCCTCCCACCCCCCACCTCCCCCGGCAAAGGTAACCACCATGAAAAACTTCTCCAAAGCTAACTTTGGGCTCCTAAAAACAGAGGTGACTAACTTCATGGCACCCATGCAAATGGAGAATAGTTACATGACTGCCGAATCATACACCAATGCACTGTACGAACATGTACACAAATGCATGGATCTCGCCATACCCAATAGAACCATGACGCTCTCCTCCAAAAAAGGAAGCTAATCTGATGATCCCCTGCCATAAACAAACTCTACAACAGAAAGGGGAAACTGATGTGGAATAAGGTGAATTCCCAAGACTGAAAAAACTCATCAACCTCAACAAAAAGCTGAGATCCCTCATCAAATCCTCTAACGCTAGCTATAAAAACAGAATTGCAGCAGATAGTAAGGACAGCCACAAGGCCTTCTGTAGTTATGTAAAGAATCTCCACAGCAACATCCAGATTTGCTCTGAGCTACTGCACAATGGTACCTCCTATACTGAGCCAACAGATATTGCCAATATACTGGCTGACAGATTCAGTGCCAGCTTTACACCTCCCCCCAAAGGACCAATCACAATACCAGTAGATTGCCAGGTACCCAGTATTACTGCTGCACAGGTTAAAACTGCACTGTCCAAGGCCATGAATACAGCTTTTATGGGACCTGACAGTATCCCTGGCAGTGTTCTACATGAACTACAGAGTGAACTGGTACCTCACCTGTGTGCCCTGTTCAATCACAGCCTCACTTCAGGCTTTGTCCCTACCGAATGGCGCTCTGCTATAGTCATCCCTCTCCGCAAAGGACGAGCAACTACAGACCCTGGGAACTATTGCCCCATTAGCCTGACAAGTCTGATATGCAAAGCTATGGAACGCATCATCATGGACCTAATAAACAAGGATATAGCGAATCTCCAAACTCTGGATCCCACACAGTTTGGTTTTGTGAAGGGTAGGTCATGCTTGTTCAACTTGGTTGACTTCTTTGAGTCAGTCACTAGAGCTGTGGATGAGGGCAAAGGTGGTTCATACAGCCTACCTTGATCTGGCCAAGGCCTTTGATACCATTCCCCACTAAAGAATCATAGAAAAACTCACTAAGCTAGGCATCAACCCCTATATCACTTGGTGGGTTGCAAACTGGCTCACAGATAGAACTCACAGTGTGAAAGTAGCTGACTGCAAGTCAGACTGCTGACTAGTCACAAGTGGAGTCCCACAGGGTTTGGTCCTGGGTCCTCTCCTGTTTGGTATCTACTTCTCTGAAGTCCAGGCCAACAAGAAGGGACTCTGGCAGACAAACTTCACAGACGATTGCAAGTTGGGACCCAAGTGATGTTGACATCCTACAGAATGGCCTCACTGAGACCAACAACTGGTGTCAGAACCATGGCCATAAGCTCAATGCCAAAAAATGTGTCATCATCCACTTTAGGAAAAGCCCGGTTCCATGAATTACCACATTGATGGTAGTCCACTGAACACAGAAGGCATTATAAGAGATCTGGGAACACAGGTTGACAGCAACCTCTCTTTTAATCACCACATTGCCACTGTGGTCAGAAAGTTCTTCTATGTGGCACATCTTATTACTAAGGGTTTTGCACCCAGGTAGAAAGAGGTCATTGCCTCCCCCTACTCTTCCCTCATTTGTCCAATCATCGAGTACAATGCCTCATTTGGCATGTACCTCACTAGACACCTACAACAACTGGAGAGGCTGCAAAAGTATCTCACAAAGAGGATCCTAGGCCTTAAATACTTGTCCTATATGGACAGACTCAAAAAACTCCAACTATTCTCTGTCTCATATCACCTACTCAGAGGCGATCTCTGCTTGACTTACAAAGCCATGTCTGACCCAGCTCTGTTAGAAATGCTACATCTAAAGAAATCCCAATCCCTCCACAGCACATGCTCCAGAGACCTCAACATCATTACCACAATCAACAGAACGTATTGGAGGGACAGGTTCATAACCCAGAGACTGCCCATGCTATGGAATAGACTTCCCATACATGTCAAGCAGAGCACCTTGATGACCCTCTTTAAGAGAACTCTTGATGAGTAGAATGGAAATAGAAAATTCACTCTGAGGATAATTCCAGTGGGTCTACTCGACAGAGGCACTGGGAACTAAGGTCGGGTGGCACAATGCCAGGGTTATCCTATGGCTAGGCTTGTAAAGACCCCAGGGCTGTCAGCATAGTACACACCTATGAACCTATAAAGTAACAGTGATTTCAGCCAATCCACATAGGACATATGCTGAAGACCTTGAATTTTCCTTGTGAGGAATTTTTGTGGTCTCTCCAATTGCTGCAGGTGCTTGGAAAGGTACATACCAAAAGAGGCATTGTACTCAATTATTGGCCTGATGAGGGAATAGTACAAGGAGGTTATAACTTCTTTTTTTTTCTGGAGGCAATGCCCTTACTTATAAGATGATCAATATAGAATGGCCTTTTTACCACTGTGGAGACATGGTGATCACAGGTAATGTTGCTGTCAACCTGTGTGCCCAGGTCTCTCACCACTGAGTGCATACTTAGGGTGTTGCTGTTTATGTGGTAGTTAACAGAAACATCACCCTTGCTGAAGGGGGAGGGGATGATAGTGCATTTTTTTGCATTGAGTTTAAGGCCTTGACTTTGGCACCAATCATTTGTTTGCATAACACCCTCTTGTAGGATGTTGACATCGTTAGGGGATTCTATGACTGCTGTCAGTTTGCAGTCATCAGCAAACTTTGTCAGCCACAGACCTTTAATTTTTCCTTGTACTTTGGAGAAATAGATTCTGAACAGTAGAGGTCCCAGGACTGATCCCTGTGGAACACCACTGGTTACAGGTCTGCTGTTGGAGGTGGATTCCCCCTATTTTGACTGTATGGGTTCTATCAGTGAGCCAGTTAGTGACCCACCTAATGATATAAGGGTTGGTACCTAGCTGGGTGAGTTTGTCAATTATGCCTGAGTGGGGGATAGTGTCAAATGCCTTGGCAATGTCTAGGTAGGCTGTATGCACAGATTTCCCCTCGTCCAGTGCCTTGGTGACTGTCTTGAAGAAGACCATCAGGTTTAACAGGCATGATCTCCCTTTGACAAATCCAAACTGAGTAGGGCCAAGTGTGTGGAGATTACCTGTATCGTTGTTGATAAGGTCCATGATGATTCGTTCCATGGCCTTGCAGATAAGGCTAGTCAGGCTAATAGGTCTATAGTGTCTGGGGTCAGTGGAAGCACCATCTTTGTGCAAGGGGATAACGGTGGCCATTTTCCATTCAGCTGGGATGACGCCGGTGCTTAGACTATGACTGAAAAGAGTACCCAGTGGTGTTGCTAATTCTTGTTGGAGCCCATGTAAGATGCAGGCTGGGATGTTATCAGGTCCCATAGATGCTGTAGTTTTGGCCTTAGAGAAGGTATTTATGATCTGCTCTTTAGACATACAGGGTATTGGACAGGTGGTAGGAATGTCATGGGGTACATGCAGCGGGGACAGGGGAGTGAAATTTTCACAGAACCTGTCGGCTAACAGGTTAGCTATGTCCACAGGCTCAGTATATATGGTATCATTAACTTCCAGTTTGGTGCAAATCTGGGCCTTTCCTTTTAGGTTACAAATGTAACTAAAGAATGCCTTATGGTTGTCCTTAGTTGAGGAAGCTAATTTGGATTTGTAGTTTGCTTTGGAGGACTTCACAAGAAGTCTTATTCGCTTGTTTAAGCTAAGGAGGGAGTGTTTCCAGTTTAGGGCCTACCTCCTTTTACTCTTAAACAGCAATTTCTTCCTCTTTTTTTAAAGAATGTTTATGGCAGTTGTCCACCAGGGAGGTTTGCTGTTCCTTGAAGAGCTTGTTTTGGTCCCATCAAGTATGGCAGAGTCAATGCAGTTATACAGGTGTTTGTATAAAGCATTGGTGGAGAACTCAACATAGTTGCCAGTTCCATCTGCGGGAGGAGGTGCAGTGAAGCTATTGACACATAAATAGACAATGATAGACTTGTAATGAGTTTGCCTTTGTTCTGTGCAAGTCCTGCAATGAGGAAGGGAGAAACAAGACAAGTTTTTTCTTTGGCACTGACATGAATGGAGGATACAATTAGTTTCATTCTCTGGTGGATATAAAATGAGGGTGGGGAAACCAAAACGGCTTTGTTCTTTGGCAGTAATATAGCAAAGGAGGGGAGGACCAGACAAACTTTGATCTTTGTCAGTGATAGATTGAAAAAGAGAATAATGAAACAAATGTAGCCTTGTGGAAGAC
>NC_056749.1:1999869-2072369 GCF_019279795.1 Protopterus annectens
GACAGTCAGCTGATCGTGACCTTCTCCTTGTTCAGCCTGCTGACGGAGATATCTGTGTATCTCACTGTTGAGTCACCTGTAACCAGAACATTAGGATTTGAGGTGTTTTGCCTTAGCAGCTTAACTGCTGACACAATAATATGTGTGTTATGTGTGGTGATGGTGGAGTCTGTTTGTGTACCAGTATGTGTATGCTGTTTGCGCTTGGGAGGTCTCTGGTCTTTTTATAGGCTCTTAGGGAGTACCTCAGCATATGTGGGTTTATGTATGTTAATCTTCTCTTGTGTGAGAAGGGAGGTGTGTGTGCTGGCAACCAGTTGTATGTCTTGTTTGTTATCATGTGAGAGGAATGATTCTAATTTCATTGTACAGTTACATCTCTCATGTACTGTATTTGTTTGCTTTAGGAGCAAGCGGTTCTAAGTATACTTGAGGTGATTACTACACTGCTTCAGGATGCCCATGTAAATCAGGTTTCTGGAGAAATGTGGGAAACTGTTTATTATGGCTGGTATATACTGTAGTGACTAGTGAGGATGGCCTAGATGGACCAGGGTTTGTCTGTGAGACTAACAAGGGTGCTGTTCTGTGGAAGGCTAAGGGTGGAAGTCTGTGTCAATGCCTCAGAATGTGCAGCCGAGTTGCTTGCTGGGTTGCACACACACATGCAATGGAGCTAAGGAGGGTTTTCTAGGACATACCAAGAGAAAATTGTTGTTTCTAAGCTTTTGCATCTATACATGGTAGAGCTAAATGTTGTTGCATGGTGCACAGTTACACACAAATGCGGTACTTAAATACAGGTGAAGTTAAAGAGTTTTAACACAAACTAAGCAAAATGAAAGTACAAACTGAGCCTTATTCCAACAATCCCCAACTCAGATGGGTCCTGGGCTACATACTTTTGCCACAAGGGTGCAGGAGGGCCTACTTAATGTAGGATGGCTGTTTTTAGTGTTCAGTTAATATCAAACAGCCTAGATTCAGCAAATCTGATTCTTGCCTATGCTATCAACTACAGAAGTACTAGAATTTGAAAGTGCAGAAAAAACAGTTAAGCAGTATCAACAGCAAAAATGATCCCGCAGTTAAGCAAAATACACTTCAAAAATGTGCACTGCAAGCCTAGAATCTACTTCCTTTTGTTGATCAGAGTGTCTGTTAAACATGTTTTTCCCCAAGACTGACAGTAGGTGACAGTATCATCCATTATAAGTGTGGCAGAGTTTCTAGCTCCTACCAGTAGAGAGTCTGCCAGCCTCTGAAGGTTTCTGAGGCACTTTTTGTTCCAAAGGACACTTTATGACCTCATAGAAATAAAATGGAGTAAACAAAACTGATATCCCCTAACTGTAGGTGTGACAGTCCCTACTCCGGGCCAGCAATCAAAGAGACCCAGTCTCACCACTGACAACTCTGAGTGTCTTAACACAGCAACAGCCAGATGATGTCTCTGTTTGTCTGTGTAAATGTGTGAGATATATCTCCTGTCAGAAATCTTTCCTGTTGGGTACCAAAGTGCTGCTGCGAGAGTTCCAAAGAAACCAGATGCTGGTTAGAGGATGACATCACCTCTGGTCACCTGACTCTGGTACAATACACTCACACAGAGCTTTGCTGAGATCTGTGGCGGCATTTGAAAGCTATAACACAATTTCAAACTTTCCACCCTTCCAGGGTTCTCTTATAAACATGCACATTTGATAAGTTACAACACTACAACCTAATTTACATGCATACATTCTTTCTGTCCAGCAGGACCTACTGCTGATGCATTTTTAACACAAGTAACTTAACTCAAACATCTGTACAAATCAATGTGATAGACAAATAACATAAAATTCTTTACAAAACTCCAGCTAGCTATGCTGGGATATGTACACATGTACTGCCCTGCTCTCCCTTGCACAGATGATGCTACCTTATAACATCACATTCCCCTCCCCCTTTGAAAATTCAAGCTAGTTTTTCAAGTGACCCTGGAAAAATGTTGCTTGAGAGAAATGGGCCTGTGTGGGAACACATTAACCTAAACCCTGTCTTGAGAGCCCATTTGCACTGGCACTGTTGACCCCACTACTATGCTGCAATGTCATGCCATATGCCTGCAAACCTAGGGTCCACCTTAATAACTTGGCATTTTGTTGGCCATGTTAAGGGACTGTAGTCTGTAACTACAGTGAATTTCCTTACATACAGATAGGGCTGAAGTTTTTGCAGTGCCCATATTATGGCCAGACATTCTTTTTCTGCAGCTGCATAACATTCTTCTCTGGGTTGTAGCCTACGGCTGAGATATACCACTGGGTGCTCTTCTCCCTCTGAGGAAATATGGCTGAGTACAGCCCCCACCCCATGGTTTGAAGCATCCACCTGCACAACAAATTCTTTGCCATAATCTGGGCAGGCTAACACAGGTAGTCCTCCCAAAGTCCCTTTAAGCTTTTGGAATGCCTGCTCGTAGGCTGGGGTCCACATTACCTTATCTGGCCTGTTTTTCCTCATCAGGTCTGTGAGGGGAGCAGCTATTGTACTATAATTAGGGACAAACTTTCTATATTACCTCACTGTCCCCAAGAATACCCTTGCCTGCTTTTTGTTAACAGCCATGCCTGAATAGCTTCCACTTTGGCAGGCTCTAGCCTGATCTTACCACTCCCACTCTATGATCCAAGTAGGAGACCCCTGCCATACTCAGCTGACACTTACTGGGCTTAATGGTCAACCCTGTCCTTTGCAGTCTGCCCATGACCTCCCTGACATGCTGAAGGTGCTCTTGCCAGGAATGGCTGTAGATGGCAATATCATCCAGGTAAGAAAGGGCATAATCTCCTGATCCTGCTGGGATATGAGCTACCAGCCTCTGGAAGGTTGCTGGGGCATTTTTTATCCCAAAGGGCATCGTTATGACCTTGTGTAATCCAAAAGGAGTCATAAAGGCTGACCTTTCTCTAGCAGTGGAAGTCAAGAGTACCTGCCAGTAGCCATTGGTCAGATACTTAGCTCCACCCAGCTGCTGTAAGACTTCATCTGTCCTAGGCATGGGGTAAGCATCTGACTCTGTGACTATTACATTTTCTGTAGTTCACACAGAACCGGGTGCTGCCATCCTTCTTTGGTACCAGCACCACTGGGGAGGCCCAGGGACTGCTAGACTCCTGCATTACCCCCAGTTCCAACATTTCCTGTATCTCCTCCCTGAGAGTCTGTCTGACTCACTCAAGCACCTTGTAAGGGGCATGCCCGATAGGCCTTTGAGGTCCCATATCCACATGGTGTTGCTGCAGGTGGGTGCACCCTGGTTTTCCAGTGAACATATCCCCCAAACTCCTGCAACAATGCTCGGATTTCTTGAA
The DNA here is from genome assembly GCF_019279795.1 of Protopterus annectens. NCBI lineage: Eukaryota > Metazoa > Chordata > Ceratodontiformes > Protopteridae > Protopterus > Protopterus annectens. The sequence continues at coordinate 2,003,226 of NC_056749.1, forward strand.
CCTAGGTAGGGGATAGCTGCTGGGACATTGCTACCCCTTCCACTGAGATGTCAGTCCGAGCCTCACTGAGGAGATCAGTCACCTGATCCCCTCAGACTCCTCATGTCACCCACTGCATATACTCAGCACAGGGGCCTCCCTATAATGGTAAGGCTTCATCATGTCAACATGGTACACTTTGTGCCCCTGCCTCCTGCCTAGCAGGTTTACCATGTAATTAACATCACTGACCTTCCTTACCACTTTGAAGGGTCCCTCCCAAGCTGCCTGCTCCTTATTGTGTCTGACAGGAATGAGAGCCATTACCTGCTGCCCTACAGCATACTCTCTAGCTCAAGCATTCCTGTCATACCAGACCTTTTTCTGCTGTTGGGCTCCTGCCAGGTTCTCCCGGGCCGAGTCCATGGCCTCCCTAATTCTTGTCCTGAAGTTTAGGACATATGCCACAACAGACTCTTTGTGGTATTCACACTCACCCTCCCACATGTCATGAATCAAATCTAAAGGCCCCCTCATCCTCTGCCTATACAGCAACTCAAAAGGTGAAAAACCTGTGGATTCCTGGGGTTCCACTTTGTATGCAAACAGCAGATGGGGCAAATATTTGTCACATTCTCTTTTTTAAACTGGTCTGCAAATCCCTGTAGCATGGTCTTTAGTGTAGAGTTTAACCTCTCCACATGACCATTAGTTTGGGAGTGGTAGGGGGTGGCCTTTAGGTGCTTCACCCCACAGCACTCCCACAGACAAGCCAGCCTGTCTGACATGAAACTGGTACCTCTCCGCAAGACCATTAGTCTGGGGGTGGTAGGTGGTGCTTCACCCCACAGTGCTTCCACAGACAAGTCAGCAGATCTGACATGAAATTGGCATCTCTCACAGTCAGTATTCCTCTCGGGAAACCTACCCTGCTGAACATCTCAAACAAAGCATTTGCCACCTTCTCTGCTTTCATAGGGGACAGAGACACTACCTCAGGATGTCTAGTAGCATAATCTACCATCATCAGGATATATTTCTACCCTATGGAACTTGGGGTACTCAGCGGCTCCACAATATCTATAGCTACCTTCTGAAATGGCTCCTGAATCACAGGCAACACCATCAAAGGAGCCATGACGTTGTCTCCTGCCTTGCCTACCTTTTGGCACTGCTCACAGGTCCTGCAGTACCCTATTACATCCCTTGCAATCCCAGGCCAATAAAAGTTCTGCATAGGTCTCTTGGTATGCTTTTTGCCCATATGACCTGCAAAAGGAATGTCATGGGCTATGGTTAGAAGTGCCAGACAGTATGCTCTGGGCACTACCAACTGGTGCATTACATCACCCTCTAGCCCTCCCTCAGAGGTTGACTCTCTATGCAGTAATCCTTTGTTCCAGTATACAGACTCCTCTTTCCCTTGTGAATTAGGTGTCTCCTTAGCTACCTCCCTCAAACCTCATAATGTATGATCCAAAAGCCGAGCCTGTCTTAACTCTACCTTTGTGACTCTTCCCATCTCCCTTTCTACCGGAAGCCTGGACTCTTCTGACAGTGGTACCTTGCTGTCAGCCTGGGTACTACCACTCACCTCTGCCCTTGCAGTCACTCTTTCCATTGGAACATCAGTACCAACCAAGATCTGTGGCTCACTTTCAGGCTCATTGCTACAGGGTAGCTCCCTCCATGAAATAGCCACCTCACTAGCCCCAGCTTCAGGTGTGGGGTCTATCTGGGTCTCCCCAGGCTACCAGACTCACATGCCTGTCTGCATGTAACAGTATGCACTCAAGGTACTACATTATCAAAATCACTCCCTATCAAGACATCTGCAGGGATATCCTCAAATTCACCTTCCTGCTTGCTTCCTTTTCCACCCTCCCAGTCAAGATGAATGCTGGCCAAAGGTATCTGGAATGGGGTCACTCCTAAAGCATTGACTAGACTGGACTGCCCAAGCAAGTACTGCTCCTCTTTAACCACTGCAGACTTCACAATGGTCATGTCAGAGGCTGTGTCTGTCTCTTAGCAGTGGCCTGTCTTCCGTCCACTAAGATAGGATACAAACTACAGTGATAGTTTGGTACCCCTGTTGTCTCCAGACAACTTACCACTGGCATGCTGCTATTCCCACTTGGTGGCTCCTTCATCTTTGACCTCCACCTTGCTTCAGTGGACATTTGTATGCTACATGGACCCTCTGGTTACATTGAAAACATCAAACCCTTGGTCCTGGCCATGTATCTGAACTAGTGGCTTCCTATGTTACTGGTGTACTCTGTTGGGGTGGTTTAGGCTGCCCACCATGGGTTCCCCTATAACCATGTGCAGTGCTGCATATCCCCTTCTTGCCTCAGTGATCTTCTGCTTGCTAAGTAGACATCCTCTTTTCTCCTCAGCTCATCTGCAGAGTTACACTCCCGGTCTGCCAACCAGCTTTTCATGTCCTAAGGGCTTTTTCCCTCACCAAAAGGTCTGCCACCCCTTCAAAAGTGGTGACCTGACACCCACTAACCCACCCATGAAACTCAATGTTTAACTCAGCAATATAATCACATACACTTTCATCTGCCTTGCGTCTGTGCTCATGAAACTTATTTTCTGTAAGCTTCAGGTGTTAACTTAAAACTTTCCAGTAAATATTGCTTAACTTTATCATAGTTTAAGCAATCAGTATCAGACAATTTAGAAACAGTAGTTACAGCTTTACCATGGAGTCAGGGGGTCAGGAACCGTACCCAGAGCCCTTGGTCAACATTATACTGTTTACATACCTTTTCAAATACATGAATAAATCAAAATCACCTTCTGTAAACTGTGGAAGAAATCTACTGACCTTTATTGCTTCTGGGGTTTGGTTATTCCCTTTCCCATTACCTCCATGACCCTGGGGAAGGGTCCCCATTACCTCCATGACCCTGGGGAAGGGTCCCCATTACCTCCATGACCCTGGGGAAGGGTCAGCATCTTTCTGTCATGTTGGAGCTGTTTCTCATTTTCTTTGGCCTCTGAACACTGCAGTCTCTCTTCAACCTCCAAACACTGCAGTCGCTCTTCATCCTCCAAACACTGCAGTCGCTCTTTGACCTCCAAAAGCAGCAGTCTCTCTTCTGATTCTAATTCCATCTGCTTCTCCAGTCGTTTGGCCTCCCATTCAAGTCACTTTAACTCCAGGCATATTTTTAAGTCCTCTGAGGAAAAGGTGAACTGTCTTGTTACTGAGGGCTGCATATCCCCATCACCAGACTGGTTGTCTTTCGGGGTGCTGGTCCATGCTGCAGCTGTGACCAAGGCTGAAAACCAGTCTTTTGGCTTTGCACAGCTTGGCCAATTGGTTCTTTGTCAGATTGCTATAATCCTCTGCTGACATCTTGCCTGCTTTTCCTGACTAAACCAAACTACCAAAAATAAATAAAACTACTGTGAAAATGAAACTCTGTATGTTTACCTTGTTTCTGCTACCTTGTGGCTGCTGAGAGTACACACACCTTCAGTGACAACTGCTGACTGGCTACTGAAATTCAATTGATATCCCACCCAGCTGCCACCAATATGTGACAGATCCCTACTCCGGGGTAACAATCAAGGAGACTCAATCCTCATCACTGACAATGGTGAGGGACGGTCACTAAGAGCAAAGATGGATGCACACAGTATTTTCAGATGTAGCTGTCTGCACCAAGCACAGTTTCCCTTAAGAGCACACAGGGAGCATGCTCCAGACCTGGACTGGACTCTGTTTCTCTATCCAGGCCTACACAAGACTCCACACTGACCACTTTAGAGCTCTGTGTCCCTGTTTCCAGTAGCTGACACACACATTTGAATATTTGATTTTCACACAAAAACATCTGAAAATAATCTGGCACAGATTTACCAGCTGTGCCCCTTTCTGCCCAGACTCTAAAGTAACCACACTCCCACCAGTCAGCTACTCTAAGGCTCTTACAAAGGGTACCCAATTATACTGAGTAAAATTAATACTAATATAAATGGTAGAGTGTAAACCAAAGCAGCAAGGCTTTCAGGAGTGCCCACAGTGTCATTAAAATAAGCATAAGTATTCTCAAGATGTTAAAAAGTATTCTCTAAAAGACCATCCACAATGAAAGGTATTAACATATTTAATATTAAATAAAATAGAAAACATGAAAAAAAAAATACAGTAAACAACAGTTTCTGTCCAGAGATATAAAAAAAATTATACAGTTGGATAGTTTCACACAGTTGCAGAAAAACAGTACTAAACTATTCTCACTAAATGTCCCTGACTGAGTAAAAAATTACTGTTAACTGGTTACTTACTAAAGCAAGGCAAGATGATGTGTGGTGATTGTCTTATCACAGCAAAAGCCAGATGATGTCTCTGTTTGTGTGGATGTGTGAGATATATATCATGTCAGAAATCTTTCCTGTCAGGTTCCAAAATGCTGCTGCAAGAGTTCCGAAGAATAGAGAATGACATAACCTCGGGTCACCTGATTCTGGTACAATACACACAGAGAGTTTTGCTAAGATCTGTAGCAGCATCTGAAAGCTACAACACAATTTTAAACATTCCACCCTTCCAGGGTTCTCTGATAAACATACACATTTGATGTTACAACAATACAACCTAATTTACATGCATACATTCTTTCTGTCCAGCAGGACCTACTATTGATGCATTTTTAACACAAGTAACTTTACAAATATATTTTTAACTCAAACATCTGTACAAATCAGTGTGATAATCAATGAACATAAAATTATTTACAAAACTCCAGCTAGCTATGCTAGCATATGTACACATGTACTGCCGTACTCTCCCTGGCACAGATGGCACTACCTCATAACATCACAGTGGGTATCAACAACATTTACAGTAGTCACTGGTTAAATCAATAGTGGCCAAATATTTGTTCCCATACAACTACACTAAGGACTGGTCTGTTCTGGGCTTGGTGTAAGTGACTCATACTTCTCAATTTCTTAACATGTTATTCTGAACAAAGCAAAAAATAATGCGGTGGGGGGGGGGAGTCAAAGGCCAAAAAGTCAACTTCAGATTTTAAACACTGCACTTATCAACTTACTCATTTTGGGTAGAGATACATCTTATCTGGGCTCAGAGCTTTGTCTCCCTTGCTTCAGGTACCTTCCTTGTAAGTACGTTAGGCATGTCTTTCCAGCTGTTTGACCATGACTAATGTGTTTGAGGCCCCACTTCATCTTCCTGACCTCTGTCCTGGAGGTGGATAGTGGTCTTTCTTAGGCCTCTCCATCTGCTCTGAAGCCAGCCATTCTCTGAGTCCTGGTTACCCTCTAGGCAGACAGACATGTGATTGTGTTGAGTAAACAATTTAAGGTCCTCCAGGCATGACCCATGAGGCCCTTGACATTGAACCATTCTGTCTTTTTGGCAGGAGCAGGGCTTCATATATTTTAGTCAAGAGGTCTCCCCACCCACACCTTCTCCACAGGCTCTTGTCTTCAAGCTTTTCAGTGAAAATTCTCATCTAGCTTAGAACCAGCTTAGGGGTCCTTGGATTCCTAGGTGCATAGATTGTTACTCTGTAATCGATCAATTAAGCTTTTTTAATCCAAGCCACTGCTGTCCCGCTCCTCACCCAACTAATTACTCCTAACCTATGCTTTCCTATCTGTTTGTCTAAGTTAGATTTGAAAGATAGTGAGGAGCATATTTTGTTTTTCAGAAAAAGTTGTTTGTTCCAAAGATAAGAAGTTCTTTGGGAAAGATATGTATCATGCCAACAAGTCCTATGTATGCTGTAATACAGCTTTAGGTCCCTTAATGCTGCACTTGTGCTACTAAGGCTTTTACAGATATGTAGTAGATCTAACAGGACTGGGTCATTTACAGCTTTCTAGTTTTCACTTTGGAAGGGTAGGGTTGGTCCTCAAGTATTGGGGGGGGGGGGTTGAAGGGTCATAGGAGGTGGGTGTCCCACCCTGTGAATGGCTATGCTCCTGATGCTTGAGGCTGTCCTCCCTTCTTTCCATAAAGACATGTTATTTCCCTCCATTGGTTCTTACTTTCCCATGGTAAGGAAGAGCATGCCTCTCTCTCTCTCTCTCTCTCTCTCTCTCTCTCTCTGTTTTTCTCTCTCTCTCTCTCTCTGTCTCTCTCTGAGGTAGGAGTCAATGTTTCAGTTCCAGGGTCCCTGGTATCTAGATTCTGAGATCCTAAGTACCTGCTGGCAGCTGCCGTTTGGAAGTAAGAGGGACTTGAATGACTATCCTAACAAGTCAAGCTTTGAGACTTCCTTCTGGGTTACTCTGCTTTATAGGTTCTGGGGGGGGGGGCTTCTGCCAAGTTCTCCACTGGTGCCAATGGTTTCAGGCACCACAAAGATTGTGTAGTACAGAGATATTTCTTATTTTTATTTACACTTTATTGACCAAGTTAGTACCAAGTAGGCCAATAAGCTGTTTTCATGGGATACCTGAGGTGGTACTCATACTGGATAGGGGGAAATTTGGTTCGGTTACTGGGGAGACTTCCCCAACTTTTTCAGATAAGTCCCATGGGATCTTTTATATCCACCTGAGCTACTACCAGCTTGAGCAGATGGGACCTCAATCTAATGCCTTATCTGAAGTAAGGGGACACCCACCTGATTCATAGTTCTGGCTGTCTAGCATAGCTGGTGGCTCATTTTATTCTGGATCCTTCTGCAGCTGTTCTCCTTGGTTCATAGAGAAGTGGCAGGATTACAGCCTGGCTTTGACTGTTTAGTCACAATGCCTTTGGGCGTACATCATCCTGCCCAGGAGGCCATATCCATTCCCCAGTTTTGGTACAGGAGGTTGGAATCTTGACTCCCATTGGAGAGAGCAAATTCTGTTCTCTCTAAGTAGATCTGGGGGGGGGGGGGTCCCATTAGTCAGGGATCCTTTCTTTTTGTAAGTATGACCAAGACACAGTGGTGGTGGTCTGGTTTTCAGAGTCTGTTAAAAGAAATGTCCCTTAATTTTGTGAATTGAACTTTGTTTGTTCAAGTCTGATGCCCTTCCACAGTCCCTTATAGGTGGGAACCTGTGGCTGTAAAGGTTAAGGTCCTTTGTAGGGTCCTCTAGTTGGGTCACAGGGAAAGGACAGGGTATCCCCTTCCCTCTGTGATGTATCGGTGATGACAAATGGCCCTTAGGCTTTCACTTGTCCACATTCAGGGGGTAATAAGATTTCTCATCTCTTCTGTGGTGAGGGTCTGCTTATACACCTTGACCTTCTCACTGTGATCTTGGTTCAGCCACTACCAGACTGCCTCCAGATTCAGTAGATTGGGTTTCATAAGCTTTCAGGCTGATGAACCCATGCATGTGCCCGCCTGGATATTCATCCTGCCCAAACCAGTGATGGTTTATGACTAAGTGAAAATGTCCTAAAGGGTTAGCTAGAGACTCTTAGCTGACTTCTATGAACCTTAGTTACTGCGTAGTATCGAATCCTCTTCTCTGGAGGAAAAGGGTGAAAAAAGGCAGTTTTCTCCAAAAATCTTTAATTAACCAATGGAAGTGCACGTATATGGGTCTCCAAAAATTACAAAGTTTTCATTTTCATTCAGTCATGTTATGACAATGTGTGACTGCGTGTAAGTCATTTTCATAACAATCATTAAAACTTTATAACTTTGGAGCTCTTTGGAACTTTTTCACTGGAGAACTCAGACTCTGCCTGCAGCTTTTCTCTAATTATCTCATAATCACAGTAAACCTGCTCCTAGGTTATTTATAGGTTCATAGGTAGGTACTAGGCTATTGGCCCTGGGGCCTATACAAGCCTAGCCAAAAAGGTACCCTGGCTTTCGCCACCCAAGAAAATTATTTTCCTGTGCCCCTGTTTTTTTGGTTAACTAAAAGCAGATTACAGCTGGTGACTTGAGAGCTGGCAGTTCGACTGATCAAGATGGTTGATAAAAACATCTAGGCATGTGGTTGAACGCCAGTCTAACTTTTAAGCAAAGCATTAGAGGAGAAGGCTACAAAACTGTTAAAAGTAAGTCACAAGTTTATAACTATCATCAAGGCAGAAGGAGGGAAAGTTATGGGTGTTTGTTTATTTCAGTTTGTTAGCCAGGTGTGGGTTTCCTCCAGGTACTCTGGTTTCCTCCCACATTCTAAAGACATGCGACTGGAGTGTTTCTCCCCTGGCCTCTGCTGAAAATAGGCTCTATGTAGCCTAGTCGGACTTTCCTGGTCAACAAATGTTAAATAAATACATTAAATAAATATTACAGCCATGACCAGTGCACGAAGGCAGCAACAAATATAGCAAATGAAACACAATGATGGTGCTCAAAGTTACACAAAACAGTAAGAAGCATATCACATTTGTAATAAAGCATATAACATCAGTAAAAATAATGTAATGTCTGTACAGTATAGTTGATAAGATAGTTATCCAGTTTAGCATAGCGTGTTGGATCAATGGATTGGTTAAAAGAACAGGCAATACCTGGAATATAATAGAAATTAGAGTAGAGCAGAGGAAAAATTACAGTAGTGCTAAAGACTACAAAATGTAAAAGATAATAGCTAGGGATGCACTGAATATAAAAGCTACAAGCCACGGATGTACAAATTGCTGTTTTGAGTGAAATCATAGCAGTAAAGAAGTCTTTAAGTTATGCAGAAGATGAGCAGATGAAGGACTGTTATTGAAAAAGCTGAAGTTGAGCAGAGTAGCAGGTGAACAGACACACCAGCTAGGGTCACTAAAGCATGAACATTTACTTAGTTTGACTAGATGAGACTTAAGAGTAATATTTACATGTTAAAAGGTCACTACACCTTTTTATGTCCTCTGGAATGTCATCCCAGTAGGCTAGTACCATTTTGGCAAAGGGTCTTTCTGAAAGAACTAGCTCGAATGCAGGTTGAACTAACTTTTGTTGGTGTATGCAGGGTACCTTTGAAAGTGTATTGTTTTTACTGAAAGGTGATGGTTTTCATTAAGTCATTTGTAGGTGGCTGTGTTCATAAATAGGGAGCCTTTACACAGGGTACATTTGAAAGTGTATTGTTTTTACTGACAGGTGATAGTTTTCATTAAGTCATTTGTAGGTGAGTGTGTTCATAAGAAGGGAGCCTTTATGCAGGGTACCTTTGAAAGTGTATTGTTTTTACTGACAGGTGATAGTTTTCGTTAAGTCATTTGTAGGGGAGTGTGTTCATAAGTAGGGAGCCTTTACACAGGGTACCTTTGAAAGTGTATTGTTTTTATTGACAGGTGATAGTTTTTATGAAGTCATTTGTAGGTGAGTGTGTTCATAAGTAGGGAGCCTTTACACAGGGTACCTTTGAAAGTGTATTGTTTTTACTGACAGGTGATAGTTTTCATTAAGTCATTTGTAGGTGGCTGTGTCCATAAGTAGGGAGCCTTTAACTTGATCAAGAAGAGAGATGCATTTTCAGATGTTATACAAGTGACATTCCCTGAAGTTTCCCAGGTGGACAAATCTTGGAACTGTATTCTCTGTTGTCTGATTTAGGTTAGTATAGTGTGCAGAATTACAGGAAATGATTTGCTGGACATATTGTGATCTGGGTTTGAGTACCCTTAAAGCTGTTGCTCTCTCAGCCTCTGGTGTTAGTAAATTGGAGATTTGGTATGAAACTTTAAACTGAGATAGAACTCTAAGATTATATCAATGTGTGGAGTGAATATTAAATGTGGATCTAGGATCAGCCTGAGATACTTTTGGGTTGTTGTAGTTGGTCGGGGTGCCCCACAGAGTCTGTGATGGGAATATTGTTGATATGTACAAGGTATTGTGAAGTGTCAAATAGCATTGTATTACTTTTGGAGGTATTTCAATTTGTTGACATGTAGCCAGTTTCCCAGTATAGAAAAGCCATTCTGCAGTTCTTAGGATAGTGTATTGGTGTTCCTAGAAGATTTAGTGATGACTATATCATCTGCATAAAGAAGGCAGTTTATATGGGGGAGACGCTAAACGGTTGTCATGGATGAAAAATGAAATAGCAGTGGATCTAAAATGGCCCTTCTGGGACTCAAGTATATATCAACAGTTGTGATTGGGAACCTGATCAAAGAACTTGTATGTCCTGTTAAAGTAAAATTTAAACCAAAGTGTAACATTAGTAGAGAAACCTGTGGATGACAGCTTATTGTACAACATTGTATTGTGCAGAGCTTCAAAGACACGTTTCATATCGAGAAAAAGTAGTGGCTGTAATAAGGCCTTAATGTGTTACTACCAAGCTTAGAACATGCCCTACCTTTAGTGCCATTTAATTCTTCAAAAATACTCAGCTGTTTCAAACTACATGGGCCAAAATATGTCAATTCATTTCTGTCTCTCTGACACTGAAGACCATTATTGCTTTTCTATTCAGAAAACTAAATTACTCCTAGTAACAGGGAGAGAGTTACTACTGTTAACACCTTAATCTTGAAGTTCCTGGGCCTTAAACACTGTCCCCTGCTAACAAATAGGGTGAAGATAGCTGCCCCCTGCTAGCCACAGAAAATTGCAGTGCAAAGCAAGCTGCCCTTAGAACGTCCTATATTTAGCCTAGGGGTCAGGGGGGAGAGCTTTCACCAGAAAACTGCTGACTACCTGGAATATTTTTCCAGCATAGGTTAGAAATGAGTCAAACCTCAAAAAATATAAGGAGTATCTCAGTATCACAGTCACCATTGTTATAATGATACTGTTTAGATGTTATCAGAAGCAGATATATGTGAATTAAACAATAACTTTTATGCCAGACAGGTTTATACAGGGAGGCAAAGTGTCATAAGGGTCTTCAACAGGGCTTTTACATACACTGTTTCAAACTGTTGGCTTAATTGCCTGCAAAAATCTTAACAGATTATTAGTTGATATACTTGAAAAAAGGAGGATTTGATTAAAATTCTTAAAATATATGAGTTGGGTGTTATCCGACTGTTAAATATGGAACAGTCTGCTCTGTAATTGATAACTTATTCTGTCTTGCAGTGCTTTTCCACTTACCGTGTCGTTTGCTTTGTTAATGTTTATTGAGCCTTCTGACGTTAGTTGTGACTTGGAAAGAGTCCAAGGACCATCTGACTTACCGGGTTGATAATTAATTATTTTATGACAAGTGACAAAGTGTTGAAAATAACTGTAATGACTTTGATCTACCAACTGATATACTTAAAATGATTCCATTATATAAAACGTAAAAATAGTTTTTTTGGCAGAATGGCACACTCTTCTTACCGTCAACATTAAAAGTAACACAGATAACTTTGTAGTAATATTAAAGTACAGGCATCAGTAAAATAAGCGGTCATTAAGTCATAGCATTAGCCCCACTGAGTAGTAATAAGGGCCGGCAAGTTACAGTTGTGAAAAACAGCTTTTGGTTTGGAGATACTTTACTTTTATTTATTTATTTTTTGTCATGGTAGTAATCCTGCCCTCCTCCCATCTTCTTTACTCTACTGCATTTTATCCACTTCACTGCAGTGGGCACAGAATTTCATAACAGGTTCTGGTTACTTCCCCACTTTCTAGCCCTTTTGCCGCAATCCCACAGGACCTGCATTAGCTACCTGTCACAGTGAGGTTGGTTTTTAAGACTTTTGACCTTCTGTGCCTTACGTTGCCCTGTCAATGTAAAAGCATTTCTGATGCCCTTTTTCCAAACTAGGCAGCTTAAATCATCACCTAGGCATTATTAGCTGTTTGTAGGATTTAACAGGCTTCAGGTAGGACTTCTTCTTGATGGCCATGACCTGTCCCCTGAAATCGTCTTCATTGTTTTGGGATCTCAAGTCTGTCAGAGGTATCGTTTCAAAGTTCCCTTTAATGCATCTATAAAGTAGACTGTTTTCTAAACCTACAAAACAAGTCTGTTTGGAGACATTGAGGCTTGCTGGTTCAAGTTATGCATCTTATTTTTCAGTTTATTTCAACTAATGTTGATATGTTTGGTTTTATGTTCACTCATACCTCTTAAGTGTCCCTGGTTTTGCAGACTGTTCCTGGTTTTGAGTCTTATTTTTACCCTATTCTTTGAACATTTTTGATTTTCTGGAAAGTTACTGAAGGTTATAGTTAGCCAATAGTGCTAGAAATTATGATTTCATATTTAAACTTGCTTTCCTACTAACTTTTTAAGTCCATTTAAAGTAATATTTCAAAACTGCCCTACTTTACGCCTTTGTCCTCTCACTATTTTTAACTTTGTCTAGAATTCTTGAAGTCCAGAAGTATGTATTTACTGCTTAAGGTACATGGGGAGGCAAAGAGGGTTAAAGGAAGCAGAACACAGTGAGGGACTGTAAAGGAAGGTGCAGACATTGAGGAAGAGGATGACACGAGAGGCACGTGAGGAGGGTAGAAGGGCAGAAAGGAGAAGAAAGGGAAGGACAGGAAAGAGAACAAGGAAAGGAGGACATACTACGGGGATTAGGTGAGAGAAGAGACAAATCATAAGGGGGAGGGGAACGCACTTAGGAAATAGATACACAAGAAGGAATGGAATGAGAGTGGGAATACAGTGAGGGCTTTAGAAGGGAATTTTATGTTTGTTGTAACTACCAATATGCCTGTGCTGTTGTATTCTGTGAATGTCATACTGTCGTACTCTCTGTTTATTGTAACCTGCTCAATAACTTCCAGTACCTCTATCACTTTATCTGTGAATAGTGAATGTCATACTGTCGTACTCTCTGTTTATTGCAACCTGCTCAGTAACTTCCAGTACCTCTATCACTTTATCTGTGAATAGTGAATGTCATACTGTCGTACTCTGTGTTTATTGTAACCTGCTCAGTAACTTCCAGTACCTCTATCACTTTATCTGTGAATAGTGAATGTCATACTGTCGTACTCTCTGTTTATTGTAACCTGCTCAGTAACTTCCAGTACCGCTATCACTTTATCTGTGAATAGTGAATGTCATACTGTCATACTCTCTGTTTATTGTAAACTGCTCAGTAACTTCCAGTACCTCTATCACTTTATCTGTGAATAGTGAATGTCATACTGTTGTACTCTCTGTTTATTGTAAACTGCTCAGTAACTTCCAGTACCTCTATCACTTTATCTGTGAATAGTGAATGTCATACTGTCGTGCTCTCTGTTTATTGTAAACTGCTCAGTAACTTCCAGTACCTCTATCACTTTATCTGTGAATAGTGAATGTCATACTGTCGTACTCTCTGTTTATTGTAAACTGCTCAGTAACTTCCAGTACCTCTATCACTTTATCTGTGAATAGTGAATGTCATAATGTCGTACTCTCTGTTTATTGTAAACTGCTCAGTAACTTCCAGTACCTCTATCACTTTATCTTTGAATAGTGAATGTCATACTGTCGTACTCTCTGTTTATTGTAACCTGCTCAGTAACTTCCAGTACCGCTATCACTTTATCTGTGAATAGTGAATGTCATACTGTCATACTCTCTGTTTATTGTAACCTGCTTAGTAACTTCCAGTACTGCTATTGCTTTATCTGTGAATAGTGAATGTCATACTGTCGTACTCTCTGTTTATTGTAACCTGCTCAGTAACTTCCAGTACCTCTATCACTTTATCTGTGAATAGTGAATGTCATACTGTCGTACCCTCTGTTTATTGTAACCTGCTCAGTAACTTCCAGTACCGCTATCACTTTATCTGTGAATAGTGAATGTCATACTGTCGTACTCTCTGTTTATTGTAACCTGCTCAGTAACTTCCAGTACCTCTATCACTTTATCTGTGAATAGTGAATGTTATACTGCTGTACTCTGTTTATTGTAACCTGCTCAGTAACTTCCAGTACCTCTGTCACTTTATCTGTGAATAGTGAATGTCATACTGTCGTACTCTCTGTTTATTGTAACCTGCTCAGTAACTTCCAGTACCTCTATCACTTTATCTGTGAATAGTGAATGCCATTCTGTCGTACTCTCTGTTTATTGTAACGTGCTCAGTAACTTCCAGTACCGCTATCACTTTATCTGTCAATAGTGAATGTCATACTGTCGTACTCTCTGTTTATTTTAACCTGCTCAGTAACTTCCAGTACCGCTATCACTTTATCTGTGAATAGTGAATGTCATACTGTCGTACCCTCTGTTTATTGTAACCTGCTCAGTAACTTCCAGTACCGCTATCACTTTATCTGTGAATAGTGAATGTCATACTGTCGTACTCTCTGTTTATTGTAACCTGCTCAGTAACTTCCAGTACCTCTATCACTTTATCTGTGAATAGTGAATGTCATACTGTCGTACTCTCTGTTTATTGTAACCTGCTCAGTAACTTCCAGTACCGCTATCACTTTATCTGTGAATAGTGAATGTCATACTGTCGTACTCTCTGTTTATTGTAACGTGCTCAGTAACTTCTAGTACCTCTATCACTTTATCTGTGAATAGTGAATGTCATACTGTCGTACTCTCTGTTTATTGTAACGTGCTCATTAACTTCCAGTACCGCTATCACTTTATCTGTGAATAGTGAATGTCATACTGTCGTACTGTTTATTGTAACCTGCTCAGTAACTTCCAGTACCGCTATCACTTTATCTGTGAATAGTGAATGTCATACTGTCGTACTCTCTGTTTATTGTAACCTGCTCAGTAACTTCCAGTACCTCTGTCACTTTATCTGTGAATGTAATGCACCAATATCATTATTCTCTGTAATCTATAATGTGTTTCTGGGGAGCTTTTCTCCCTGACCTTCTGCTGGAAATGGGTTCTGTTCAGAAAGCTATCACAGTGAAAAAACAAACAGAAATGAGAAAGGGAAGGGGAAAAAGTGAAGCTGGTGTGAGCAAAGGAACAGAGTGAAAAAGGAGTGAGGAAACGGATGCAGAGTAAAGGAAGTGTAAATAAAGGGGTGCATACGAAGGGAGGGGTGAAAGAGAGGGCACACATTCAGGAAGGGTTAAAAACAAGGAGCACTAAATGAAGGGAGTGGATGAGGGAAGGAGCGCGTCATGATAGAAAGGGGTGAGAAGAGGGCTGACAGTAAGGGAGGATTGAAGGAAAGGAACAGAATATGAGGGAAAGGGTGCAGGAAGAAACCAGTCACAACCAACAAGAATTGTGGCACTCAGGATAAATGATTCACTTAAAACCAATGAATATATCCAAAAAAACATAAAAGTGAATCAAATAATGGGGCGGTATAAAAGCTTTATTCAGATCTAAAACATAAGCGCTTTCGCAGTTGAAAACTGCTTCATCAGATGTTTAGAAACTGTGACTCACACATATCATTTAAATATACAATCACAACCAATTACAAAAGTCCACACCTCTCAGCCATCTCCTTTCATACAGATTTAAAGCAACATTAACATGAAACAATACTATAGTAGTTTCAGTTTATTTAATGGCCTGTCTTTCAAAAGAGGCTTTAGCAGAACCTTGTCATTAAGGCCATAGCTAACATCAGCCCCCAGCCTAATTATCCATTTAGCCTCTGAAACCTCGGTTCTATTCTCTATATCCACCGTCTAAGACCAATAGTGATTTTCTTAATGACTAAAAACTTAAACATGAGTATGCCCACAGTTATGTATGTGTTTTGCTAATGCATTGGTAAGACACACTCTCTTTATATCATATATATATATATATATATATTCTATCCCTGAACTGTCTATTTGTCTTGGCTACATAAAACATTCTGCAAGAACAGACAGCTAAATAAATTACATTAGGGGTATCACACGTAGCTCTCACACTAAATTTAAAAACTTTGTTAGAACCAGGATGTAAGAATTCCCCAGAGCAATCAATATACCTACAAAAATTATATTTATTACAAGCAGATGTAAACAACGGGAGTCCTCTCTGTTGATCTAAAATCTCATTCTTGGGATAACAGAGCATTTCTTTTCAAAATGTTCTTGTTCTTGAGTGCAAAATTGGGCATGTCACTGAAATAAACAAACAGCTCAGGAGCTTAATAAAATCCACCAAAGCTATGGTGGTCACCCAAGCTAAAGACAATCACAAAGTCTCTTTTAGTTATGTTCATAATCTCAGAAGCACTGAAGAATTCTGGGAATTACTTTTTTACTTTTGGTCAAGATTCTCTTCCTTTTATTGTACAGTTTGTTCAGGTGCAGAGGTTAGCATTGTCGCCTCACAACAAGAGGTTCTTCAGTTCGACTCTCGGCTAGGATGCTTTCTCTGCGGAGTCTGCATGTCTTCCCTCCATTCATGTGGGTTTCCTCTGGGTACTCCGGTTTCCTCCCACATTCTAAAGTCATGTGTCTTGAACATTTCTCCCCGGGTCTCCACTAGACTCTGTCCTAGTCAGACTTCCCAGTCAACAAACGTTATAAATAAATATCATGGTTTCAACATGGTGGTTTGTTTCTGGAGTTTGCCCTGCACTTATTGCTGTGGAGGTACAGCTTCATCTATGCAGTTATTTACATGCTGATATAATGTGGTGGTGTACGTTTCCATATATTCAGTGAAGTTATCTGGGCTTGATGGTGATTTAAAGCGTGTCAGTGTGTCACATAGGAGTAGGTAGTTTGTCATAGAGAACTTTCTAATGGCACTTTGCATGGAATGAGTCTCTGGTTTCAGTTTTATTTAGAAGGAGACGGTTTCATGATCAGACCAAACGAGTGACAAAGATATGCAAAGGATGGTGCGAGATGCCCCATATTGGTAAAAATAAGAGCCATGATACTATTCTTCCTAGTGGGTACAATGAATAATTATACCAGAGTGTTTGTACTGAAAAAGTCCAGCAATTTCTGGTTTGTGCACTAGTGGTATATACTTGGATAATTTAGTGGATACAATGAATAATTATACCAGAGTGTTTGTACTGAAAAAGTCCAGCAATTTCTGCTTTGTGCACTAGTGGTATATACTTGGATAGTTTAGTGGATACAATGAATAATTATACCAGAGTCTTTGTACTAAAAAAGTCCAGCAATTTCTGGGTTGTGCACTAGTGGTTTATACTTGGATAATTTAGTGGATACAATGAATAATTATACCAGAGTCTTTTCTGGGTTGTGCACTAGTGGTTTATACTTGGATAATTTAGTGGGTACAATGAATAATTATACCAGAGTGTTTGTACTGAAAATGTACAGCAATTTCTGGTATGTGCACTAGTGGTTTTTACTTGGATAGCTAACATCAGCTTGGAAAATGGTACTGGGTTTAATACTGAGTGATTCCAGTTTCTGTAGATAGGGGTTGTGGCTTTCTTTTGAAACAGAGGGTCCTTTAGAGAGCTAATATATAGTATACGGCTTTTCTGATGGTTATTTGGACTTGGAGAAGCTCTAGTGCTTCATGCTGCTTTACCAGCCTTGATGGGAGTCTGTTCACAATAAAGCTTAAATGACAAAGGTCACCAATGGCTCTGGTATATCCATCTAACATCCAGGAACCCTGTGAGTGACAGAATGAATAAGTACAAAAACCACAACAGAGATGTGAGGAGATAGCTATTCCTAGGTTTAAGGTAGAGGACTTACTTCCATTTTATTTGTGAAAAATGAAAACTAGAAACACTTAAAACATAATAAACAGTCCAAAACTTCAAATGCTAATTCCTCTTTTATGAAGGTATTGAAAAAACAAACTAGAACAGACTTCATCACCGGAGTAACTCAGCTTTAATTCATAATGAGCTCTTTTGTCCACCAACGGGACTTCATCAGATCAACTTTTCAGTAACAGCTTTAACCTATGGAAAACAAATATATACATAAAAAACCACAAAGGATCATAAATCATAATAGTAATCAGCCTGGGCTACAACTAAAAGCTAGCCTGATGTAACACAAGTAAATTTTTACAATCCAAACTAAAATAAGAAACAGAAAGAGTACTAATAAAACAAAGTCCGAATAAACTGAAGTGCAGAACTAATAATTAACACCTGGTCTGTTTCCAGACAGGAACAAGATGTCACAAAACTCCCTGCACTAAAGTCTATTTATTACCAAGGTGACAACAAGTTCTTTCCAAAAGGAATGATACACTAAAACCTAAAAAAAAAATAAAAACAAAATGAGAGAGCTGAAATGAAGCTCACATACAACATGTGTTTGCATTTCTAACAATGACTAAGCTTTTCAAATAATCATATAGGCAGGTAAGAGTCCTGTGCAGATTAACAAAAAGAAATGAAACCACCAATTCAGCAGCTAGCTCTTTGTATGCTGGCCAGTTTTCCGTTGCCTTGCTGTGTTTAACAAGTTCTGTGCCCACTATTTCTTCATTTTCCTTGCATGTGCTGCTGTTCATGAGTCATCTATTTATCGTGTTAACTGAACATTTACTTCACATGATATGATGGTGCTTGTGTGTTAACCATTCACGTGTTGGCCACTCAGTTTAGCTGTTTGTGTGTTGGCCATTCTTGTGTGTCAGAGTTTTGTGTTTTTTTCAATACATCCATGGTTGCTGTGTATAGGTTGATCAGCACTATGTCAGCTGCCCATATGATGACCATTCAAGTGTTGACTATGTAACTTTTAACCCTATACATGTTGGTTGTATGACAGCCATTTCTGTATTGTCCAGTTGAGTGTTAGGCATCCACCTCTTGGCTATGCATGACTTGTTTCTGTGTCAGGCATTTGTATGACAGTCTTTCGTGTAAACTGTTCATATGTCAGGCATTTAGAGTTGATTTGTGTGATAGTGTGTGTGTGTGTGTGTGTGTGTGTGTGTGTGTGTGTGTGTGTGTGTGTGTGTGTGTGTGAAACTTTCACATACTGAGTGTTTATGCATTCACTGTTTGTGTGTGTGTTGACTAATTGTGTGGTGAGTTTTCTGTGCTACGTTTTTTGTGTTCTGGCGTTTGTTACCTGTTCATGCATTGGACTTTTGAGTGCCTTCTGTTTCTGAGCCATTTTGTGTTGATCATTTCTGGTCCTGCCATTTGACTACACACCTTTCTTGTGCTGGCCTTTCTTATCTCAAACACTTGTGTGTTCCCTGTTCACATGGCAAATTATTCGGGTCAATCACTGGTGTTGGCTTTTTTGTAAGCCTTTCACACGTCAACTTTCCATGTGTCAGTCCTAGTGTAGCTAGGGCAGGGGGAGAGGGGCAACTGCCCTGGGTACAAAGTGTTGGGGGGCGAGATCAGCCCATGCTGATAACTCTTTAATGTAATACTGACTTTAAAAAGACGGTATTGCATTTGCAGTCAAACCTCAGCACTGTAGCGCTCCTTGTGTGGCCTAAACTGTAACAACCGCTTGCTACAGTTTAAAAGTAAAAACAAAAAAAATATTTTTTAAGCAAAACATGAGCACTGAAGTGTTCCATGCAGATGGGTTTAAACTGTAGCAACTCTTTGCTACATTTGTTACAAACGGTATGCTACAGTTTAAAAGTTTAAAAAAAGAAATGCTTTTTTTTTCTTAATAAAAATGTTAAAGGAGGGTTAGGGGAAGGGCACAGAAACAGGACCTGAATGGCTGGGGTGGGGGGGTTGTCATGAGGTTAAGGGCACAGAAACAGGACCTGAATGGCTGGGGGGGTTGTCATGAGGGAAAGGGCACAGAAACAGGACCTGAATGGCTGGAGGGGGGTTGTCATGAGGGAAAGGGCACAGAAACAGGACCTGAATGGCTGGGTGGGGGGGATTGTCATGCATCTTGCCTCCTATATTGCTACCTTCATCTCATCTACTGCGATGAAAACCACCACCATCCACAGAACACCCTATATAAATTACTACCATCCACAGAACACCTTATACAAACGACCACCACCCACAGAACACCTTATACAAATGACCACCACCCACAGAACACCCTATACAAACCACCACCACCAACAGAACACCCTATACAAACTGCCACCATCAAAAGAACACCCTATACAAACCACCACCACCCACAAAATACTCTATACAAACCACCACCGATAAAATAACCTATACAAACCACCACCACCCACAAAACAGCCTATACAAACCGTCACCACCCACAGAACACCCTTTATAAACCACCACCACCTACAGAACACCCTATACATACAAACTGCCACCACCGACAGAACACCCTATACAAACCACCATCACTCACAGAACACCCTATAAAAAACACCATCACCGATAGAACACCCTATACAAACCGCTACCACCGACAGAACACCCTATACAAACTGCCACCACCGACAGAACACCCTATTCAAACCACCATCACACACAAAACACCATATACAAACCACCACCACCCACAGAACACCCTTTATAAACCACCACCACCGAAAGAACACCTTATACAAACCACCACCACTGACAGAATACCCTATACAAACCACCACTACCCATAGAACACCCTATACAAACTATCACCACCGACAGAACACCCTATACAAACCACCACCTCCACCGACAGACCACCCTATACAAATTGCCATCACTGACCGAACACCCAATACAAACCACCACCACCCACAGAACACCCTATACAAACCACCACCACCCACAGAACACCCTATATAAACCACCACCAGTGACAGAACACCCTATACCCTATGATAGATGTAACAACCATGCAATTAACATTGTCACACATATTGAAATATTCAACCTAAAATCTACTCCTTAGATTGTAGGAATGTAACATATTTTTTCCAATTTCATTCATTTATGTTTTAACCACACAGACAAAGACAATGGTAAATGCAAAATATATGACCAGTTACATGCATCACAAACAACAATGAGCTACAGTCTGATAGTTTTGCACTTCTTCAGTTTGGAGAGTGGAGCTATACAGAGACAGTGACCAGGGGGCAGGACTGAACCCTGGAAATGTGAGGCAGAGTTCTTAACCCCTGAGTGACAGTGGTGTCCATACAGTACACATGAGTGACAGTGTTGTCCATACAGCACAAGAGTGACAGTGGCGTCCATCCTGCACACATAAGTGACAGAGGTGTCCATACAGGACACATGAGTAACAGTGGTAGCCATACAGCACATGAGTGACAGAGGTGTCTGTACAGCACACATGAGTGACAACGGTATCCATACAGCACACGTGAGTGGTAGATGTGTCTGTACAGCCCACAAGAGTGGAGTGATGGCGGTGTCTCTACAGCACACATGAGTGATGGTGGTAAATGTACAGCACACATGAGTAACAGTGGTATCCCTACAGCACGCATGAAGCGCAGAAGTTTCCATACAGTGCTTATATATTCGAAGCTGAGCATTTGCTAATTATGGGAAGGCAGATTTATTTAAAAGGAAAATATAATTGCAACACATCCATGGTAGTTTACGCAGTGATATGCTCACACTGTGAAGCCTATTATATAGGCAAAACAGAACATAAGCTAAGACAACGTATATATGAGCACATTTATGAGATTAATAAACAATCACACAATAATGCACTATACAGACATCTGGCATGTAATCCCACACATAAATTCCAATTCATAATACTAGAACAAGTATTATCATCCCCAAGAAATGGTCCCTGGAAACTAATATTAGAATCTAAAGAATATTGGTGGCAAGTCTTTTTAAATGCCATGCAATTTCCAGGTCTTAATGACTCAATATCTATTACAAGCGTTTTAAAGCTTAAGGCTTATAATAGACAGGCATTTACATATCTTCATATCATATATTATCACAATTTTATTTTATTTTATTTCATGTTCATAATGGTCATGTTTTAGTATTTGCATTCATGCATTTATGTTTTATATCTTATTTGATTTTAATTGTCAAATGGTAATTTAATTGTAATTGCTTGATTTGTCAATTGTTTTATTAGAGTAATAGCACATCTATATAAAGATTTCTTGTTTTTGTACTCATTGTCTTATAGAGGCTGGTGTCGTAGCTGAAAGCTCTTTACCATTAGATTTTGGACTGCTGGTTACTACGCTGTGTACCGTTGGATTGTTATTGTGCTGCTGGTTATTTTATTTGGAAGTTTCCATACAGCACACATGAGTGATAGCGATGTCCGTACAGCACACAAGTGACAGTGATGTCCGTACAGCACACAAGTGACAGTTATGTCCATACAGCACACATGAGTGATAGCAGTGCACATACATTACACATGAGTGATAGTGGTGTCCATATGGCACCCATGAGTGAGAGCGGTGTCCGTACATTACACACGAGTGATAATAGTGTCCATACAGCACACATGACCATGGAGTCATATTTTTTGGCTGACTCAGTTGTACCATTTTTATTTCATTTTTGTTTGAAGGTATGACACAGCCTAGCCTTAAGGGGGCAAAGCGCTGCCCTTTCAAAAAAATATTTTGTACATGATAGCTTACAAAGTATTAATGTAGGTATAAACCTGGCTACACTCATGAAGTGGGGTCTTTGGATGGTCCAGCAGAGTAAGAGTGACCATGCAAAGTGTTTGTAAAAAGTCAGTGAACCTCCCTCCCCCCAAGCACTTATCTTATTTTAGTACAGTGTACAGTGTACAGGCCATCAAAAATTCCAAGGTTGGTTTAACTCTTGACAGACACAGTAGTAATAATTTAGTAAACAAATAAGTCCAAACCAGTTCAGACGTTCAAAATGTTGAAACACAGGTGCCCAGTAGGAAGGTAGCTGGAATGGTTCAGCTTTTTTATTCCAGCTACCTTCCTACTGGGCACCTGTGTTTCAACAGTAATAATTAAGTGTTTTGTCTAGATTTAATAAAACTAAATGTATATCTTGATGACTTACTGGTTTTCTGTGTACCCTGGTACACTGAAAACCAGAGGTTATTTTTTGTGTCTCTTGTAGCATATTACATCCTACTCACATGGTTGGAGTACTTTATTCCTTTAAAATACTAGAGCTGCAGTAATGACTGGCCGGTTACATGCACCACAAACAGCAGTGAGCTACAGTCTGATAGTTTTGCACTTCTTCAGTCCTTCATAGTTCAGTTATATTTCTGTTGAACACAAACTACCAATGCAAAATGGTGTGCTTGTTTGCTGCATGCATAATAAAAACTAATAAGACTTGGATTGCAAAATGCTAAGTGATGAAAACAAGATAATTCATGAAACGTATAAAATTCTGAGCAACTCCCCCTGACCAGAGTTTGTTTCCATTGTGTTTGCCTTTTAGCTACTTACCCTGGTTCGAGGTCTTCTACAAACTCCTCAACAATCTTGCAGATTTATTAGCAGCAGCACAGGTAAGTCATGGTTATCTAACCATCCTCACTACATGTTGACGTTTCTTTTCAGGTGACGCTGTTTAACTTCCAGCACCTTCCATCTTTTCTTAGATGTAACTCCAAAGCTTTCAGCAGATAGGAGGGCATATGAAAACCTGATTCCAAGATGTTTCTACAACAGGAACCAATTTCTGAATTTTATTATAACTGAAGTTAGTAAAGCCTTAACGTACATCATTTTCCATGTCTATGGCCTGAGTCCGTACATCTGCATTATGAAATCAAACACAATTCCTAAACTCACACCATCTCCTCTCCCCCACACAGCATGGCTTCAGACAACACCATAGCACAATGACCGCTCTGCTCTCTTACACCAATCTGATCAACCAACATAGAAATAATAACTTTGTATCAACAATATTTCTAGACCTCTCCAAAGCATTTGACATGGTTTCACATTCCTTACTACTAGACACCCTGATATCCCTATCCTTTGTCCCTTCTGCTACAGCCTGGTTTAAAAGCTGTCAAATAGGCAACAATCTGTCCAATGGCAAAGTGTGCTATCCCTCTTACTCCCAACTACCATAGGTGTACCACAAGGATCCATATTAGGCCCACTTTCTTTCTCCATATTTACCAATAATCTCCATACCACCACACAGCATGCTTCACTTATACGATATGCTGACAATTCAACTCTTATCTGATCAGCACCATCACTTCCCACCTTACAACTCACCCAGGAATCCTTTAGCTCTGTGGAAAGTTGGATCACTCAGATCCAACTTATCCTAAACCCAGGAATCCTTTAGCTCTGTGGAAAGTTGTATCACTCAGATCCAACTTATCCTAAACCCTAATAAAACAAAATTACTATTTTTCACCCCCAACAAAACCATTTCCACCCCTCTGTCCTTCACTATCTCCTCCAAAAATGGCACTATTATCTCTCCCTCTGACCATACCAAACTCCTAGGAGTTGAAATTGATAAAAATCTACACTTCGACGTCCACATTTCACAAACTATCAAAAAAGTCCATAAAAAAATGGGAACACTATATAGGCACAGGAAATCCCTCTCAAAACAAGCACAGATTACGGTAGCCCAAACTCACCTCTTGTCTACCCTAATGTATGCTGCTCCAATTCTTACCAAGCTTAGAAAACTTGACCTTGCCAGAGTCGAATAATGTTATAATAAAATCGCCAAGTTTGCAACTCCACCTTTAGAACCCACCATTGCCAGGCTCTAATGGAACTGCAAGGAAGCAGGACTCTTCAACCCTGGACTGTTCGCCCCTGGATGGTTCAACCCCAATGCATTTCTGTACAATTTCATGTATATATATATATATATATATATATATATATATATATATATATATATATATATATCTATATATATCTATATATATCTATATATATACATAGATATATATATATGTCTCTCTCTCTCTCTCTCTCTCTATATATATATATATATATATATATATATATTTATATATACATATATGGGATCCAGACACATGCTCGACTAGCATATGTCCGAGTCACAAAACATCGAACACACATACACGAAAGCGCTTAACATCGACAAGCGCTTCCGTGTATGTGTGCCTGTTTCGTAGATCAGACTACAGTGCAGGTAAGGGAAAATTCCCTTTTCCCCACTGTAGTGCAATCTCAGAATGAGAATAATAAAGTAGGGGGATGTGGGGGGTGCAGGGAGCCCCCCTGCAGAAATGTAGATTTTTTTTTTTGAACTACACATACACGGAAGTGCTTTTCGATGTTAAGCACTTTTGTGCATGTGTGTTCAATGCTTTGTGATTTGGACATATGCTAGTCGAGCATCTGTCCTAGACCCATATATATATATATATATATATATATATATATATATATATATATATATATATATACACACACACATATATGTGTGATTTTTTTAGTGGACAGTTCAACTCCAGAATATTTGACCCCAAATATATTCTTTTAAGTACTTTATCATTAAGTTATTCATTAATCAATTATTCAATACTAACACTGTTAATTTTTCATTGTAAATATATTTTTAAGAATATTTTTATTTTATTTAATTATGACATTGGTTAGTATAAATATAACATTGAAATCTCTAATATAAAATAACTAGTGTTATGTTTTAACATATTATGACCACTGTTACTTTATAACATACTTTATAACCTTCTGTTTGTAGGTAAACATCTTACCCTTTATGCCAACTGCTAATAGAGTACCAAAGACAAACACTAGCAAATATAAAATCTTGGAGATGTTCACTATATGGTAGCATTAGTTAAACACTGTATATCAAGCACGACACTGAACATTGAAGGAAGTGGAACCCTCCCCCAGATGTGTGGAAGTTTGCTACCACAGTCCTCAGGTTTGTAATGCTTTAAACAGTTTATACGTTCTGTAATGAAAAGTCGTCTGCAGTGACCTAAATGGAAAGGAATGCACGCACGTTAAAAGATAGTAACACGGATTGAACTCTCACAGCTTAGATTCACCATGAGAAATGCAAAGTAAAGCATTTAAGAAACAAAAATACAGGGCCAAGTTACCATTAGTAATGCAGAAATCCTCGCCACAGGAAAACTAAGAAAGACACCGAAGTTGATGACTTAAGAGAAAACTAACTGGGTGAAAATAAGGCGTGTGGAAGTGACACAAGCAGCTACATTAAAAAAGAAAAGAAATAAGAAGCTGAAGTCGGTGGTATTTCCACAATGCTGCACCTGGGAACTGCCATCTAGCAGCACAACAAACAGTCCCGCTACCATAAGCATTGGGGGCACCTCACACATTCTTCCTGTGTAGCAAAACCATCCACAGCCCCGTAATGCACTATTCTAACAGAAGATGCTACTTCTGGATAAGCAAAATGAGACACAAAAGACAGGGTAAGAAAGGTGGGAAGCTTCCTAAAATCTACTCACAGGTCCAGCAGTACTGAGCACCTATAACTTCCATCTATGATTTCAAGCAATTCCAGAAGTCATCGTTATACGGAAACTCCGGACTAGTTAATGCTGTGTTTAAAGTAAGTATAGTCGAAGCACATAAATAAAAAATAAATACTCTCTAAACCAATTATAAGAATGTTTAGATGGTCTTTCATTTCCATTTTTGCTTTCATGTGCTTCGGCTTCACTTACGTTACATTTTTTACTGGGGTCCAACCGTCTGGGGTTGAATAGGTTGGGGGCAAATCGTCCAGGGGCGAATTGGCAGGGTCAAAACGTCCTGTTCCCAACTGCAATGACTGGAACTTCCCCAGCTACTAACCTATCACCAATTAGTCATTGCCTACAATGTGGTTACACATCCAGAAAAAAACCCTGCACTAGGCCATCTTCTCACCCACTATAGTACAAATCGTCTTCTCCAATCTTCCGACAAACCCCTCCTCTGTATCTCTAGGGCTAACAATACTGCAGGAAAAGCACTGTTCTCCCACTCCATAGCTAGAACCTGGAATAATCTCCCTCCTGCTCTGATTTCTGCCCCTACCTCTTGTAATCTCCCTCCTGCCCTGATTTCTGCCCCTACCTCTTGTAATCGCCCCCCTGCTCTGATTCCTGCCTCTACCTCTTCTCACTTTAAACACTCACTTAGAACACACTTAAAGAATAAGTGGCTATGCCCATGTATTACATAAGTCCTCAAATTATTCCACTTATATACCTCACTTCCTAATATACCTACTGTAATATATATTACAGTCCAGGTCTTCTCCTAATGCTGATTGAATTTGTATACTTATTCTGTTATTAACCATGTGTAACTATTTTTTCCTGTATATATAGGTCTTCTAATGTCTTCTGCTGTATACTGTATTTTAACATATGGTTTGAAAATTCTCTGTATACTGTATTTTAACATATTGTGAAAATTTTACTTAATGTGGAGCTTTTCTCCCTGGGCCTCCACTGAAAATGGACCTGTGTCCAGTCGGACTATCTCTGTTAACAAATGTAAAATAAAATAAATAAATAAATAAAATAACTTACCAGTGCCTTGGTAGAATTACTCTCATAACTCATGCTGACTAGGGTTTGGGGGTGTTCAGAGGTCTGTGGACTACATTTAACCCTCAGTTTCACAACATTACTTAGGTTCATAGGTTCATAGTGTATACTGGGGTAATGACCACAAGGGCCTTTATAAGCCTAGCCATGCATTTCAAATGTATCCAACAAGTGCTGGTGCCCTAGAGGTTATTTTAAGGGGTATGTGTAAACTAAGTCATGGGTGATCAGGCATTTGTAGGCTGCCTCTGTCCATTAGAGGCATAGGAGACAGACCAGTGGTGAATTTCCACTTTACCGTCCAGCTTGAATAGGGTAGGGAAGAAATTCTACTTCACACGGATGGGAAGCCTCTTCTCTGAGACACACGCCTGCCCTCTATGTGTTGTTCGTTTTCTTTATTATGTTATTCTCTCATACTGTATCTATGTTTTTTGCACTGCATTTCTCTCATGATCTGACATTTGTAATTTCATTTAGGCTGCACTTGTTTGGTCCTAAATGACAATAACATTTCTTTGAATCTTTGAATAAGGATAGTGTCCCTCTGTAGTAATCCCTCCTTTCACTCCAAGATTTATGACTGAGACTAATTTCAATCGACCTATTCATTTCCCAGTATTTTCCCAGTCATTCAAACCAAGGAAAGTACATTTTTCACACTCTAGGTATTCACAGACACTTGAGGTTTTACCCTCATAGGGCAAGTCATTTAAGAAGGACAGTCACTTATTTATCTTGTTCACCCCCCCAATCATAAAACAGAGACAAAAGGTGTCCAAAGTTACTTTGTCCAGATGGGTCTTGATTGCATTTCCTTTATTTATACATCACAGAAATTATCTCTACCAGTTACGCTAAAAGGCCCTGTACTAGATTAATGGCTACTTTACTTCCTTTTCAGAAATCCCACTGTGGATTACATTTGTGCTGCAGCCACTTGGAGGACATTGCACACCATTTCCAAGCATTATAAGCTAGATATTTTATCCAGATCCAGGGCTTCGTTTGGAGCAACCATAGGATTGTCATGATGCCATTCAGGATTACAAGTAGCTTGGAATTCTGACCCAACAGTCTGCTTAGTCAGACAGGATGAAAAATATACAGAATTTATGTGCTTAGCATAATACCAGATCCGTTCATCCGAATCCATCCAGTATGACTCCCCACCCCTACCCCCCTCCAACCTGTCTTTCTCCGATGACCTGGCAGATTGTCAGAAGGTTTCCTGCCGATCTATCCTGTATTCCTTCAGACATTATGTTCTCTACTGTCTGTAATAATCTCAGTATGAAGGAACTTGATAGCGGGGGGGAGGGGGGGTGGAAAAAAAAGCACCATAGAATGAGCTTTTGGCCTGGAGCTTTAGTATAGCTGGATCAAATCTGACAAGCAGCTCATACCCATCAGTTGTGTTGGACTGACTAAGGGGAAAGGATCCAGAGGTATGGATTCTAGAGTTACTTCCATTTCTCCTTAAAGCATTGATTTTTGTCATTATCAACAATAAAGGAGAAGGTGATAGGTTACATCACAGAAATGATCGAGCTCCCCAGACGCAGTGAACAACAGAGGAGAATGTGATAGGTTACATCACAGAAATGATCGAGCTCCCCAGACGCAGTGAACAACAGAGGAGAAAGTGATAGGTTACATCACAGAAATGATCGAGTTCCCCAGACGCAGTGAACAACAGAGGAGAATGTGATAGGTTACATCACAGAAATGATCGAGCTCCCCAGACGCAGTGAACAACAGAGGAGAAAGTGATAGGTTACATCACAGAAATGATCGAGCTCCCCAGACGCAGAGAACAACAGAGGAGAAAGTGATAGGTTATATCACAGAAATGATCGAGCTCCCCAGACGCAGTGAACAACAGAGGAGAAAGTGATAGGTTACATCACAGAAATGATCGAGTTCCCCAGACGCAGTGAACAACAGAGGAGAATGTGATAGGTTACATCACAGAAATGATCGAGCTCCCCAGACGCAGTGAACAACAGAGGAGAATGTGATAGGTTACATCACAGAAATGATCGAGTTCTCCAGACGCAGTAAACAACAAAGGAGAAAGTAATAGGTTACATCACAGAAATTATCGAGTTCCCCAGACGCAGTGAACAACAGAGGAGAATGTGATAGGTTACATCACAGAAATGATCGAGTTCTCCAGACGCAGTAAACAACAAAGGAGAAAGTAATAGGTTACATCACAGAAATGATCGAGTTCCCCAGATGCAGTGAACAACAGAGGAGAAAGTGATAGGTTACATCACAGAAATGCTCAAGCTCCCCAGACGCAGTGAACAACAGAGGAGAAAGTGATAGGTTATATCACAGAAATGATCGAGCTCCCCAGACGCAGTGAACAACAAAGGAGAAAGTAATAGGTTATATCACAGAAATGATTGAGTTCCCCAGACGCAGTGAACAACAGAGGAGAATGTGATAGGTTACATCACAGAAATGATCGAGTTCTCCAGACGCAGTGAACAACAGAGGAGAAAGTGATAGGTTACATCACAGAAATGATCGAGTTCCCTAGACGCAGTAAACAACAAAGGAGAAAGTAATAGGTTATATCACAGAAATGATCGAGTTCCCCAGATGCAGTGAACAACAGAGGAGAAAGTGATAGGTTACATCACAGAAATGCTCGAGCTCCCCAGACGCAGTGAACAACAGAGGAGAAAGTGATAGGTTACATCACAGAAATGATCGAGCTCCCCAGACGCAGTGAACAACAGAGGAGAAAGTGATAGGTTACATCACAGAAATGATCAAGTTCCCTAGACACAGTGAACAACAGAGGAGAAAGTAATAGGTTACATCACAGAAATGATCGAGCTCCCCAGACGCAGTGAACAACAGAGGAGAATGTGATAGGTTATATCACAGAAATGATCGAGTTCCCTAGACGCAGTGAACAACAGAGGATAATGTGATAGGTTATATCACAGAAATTATCGAGCTCCCCAGACGCAGAGAACAACAGAGGAGAAAGTGATAGGTTACATCACAGAAATGATCAAGTTCCCTAGACACAGTGAACAACAGAGGAGAATGTGATAGGTTATATCACAGAAATGATCGAGTTCCCTAGACGCAGTGAACAACAAAGGAGAAAGTGATAGGTTATATCACAGAAATTATCGAGCTCCCCAGACGCAGAGAACAACAGAGGAGAAAGTGATAGGTTATATCACAGAAATGATCGAGTTCCCTAGACGCAATGAACAACAGAGGAGAAAGTGATAGGTTATATCACAGAAATGATCGAGTTCCCTAGACGCAGTGAACAACAGAGGAGAAAGTGATAGGTTACATCACAGAAATTATCGTGTTCCCCAGAGGCAGTGCGAAGGTGAAAGCGGGCATTATAAGGAGAGTGTATCTAGCAAGGAAGAGGGTCAAAAAGTCCTCCGTTCTTGAGTGTCTGATGGCCCCATGGAATATTTACAGAGTGTAACCCAACATGATGCTATGCAGGTAGGTTGATGCACGGCCAAAACCATTCAAATGTACAACACAAGGCCAGCAGTATATGATCCAGAAGTCACAAAATAAAAATAAAAATACTAGATCTATTGCATATAACTGGCTGAAAACAGCCCTTTATTAGTAAGACAGACCGGTTTTGGCAACCAATGCCTTCTTCAGTGTAAGAACATTTCACACAAAATACAATCCATTTATAGACACACCCCACCTGGGAGACAAGTGGAAAATGCAACCAATGTGTGGTTAAAGAGAAAGAACACAAAAAATATATATACACTGCTGTAATGCCCAATAGTAAATGCAATCATGGCTTAATACTAAAAATATACATAGCTATACTGCATAATTATGCATGTGAACATGGCTTAACATTAGATAACAAATATAACATTTATATAAATATCATGTAATAATGAGAAAAATATTATGAAATGCCCCCAACATATTATATTAAGTATCATGAATGTAACTGGTATCAGAAAACACATAATATGGTTAATGATAATCATAACCATGGGGTCACATCAAGAACATGAACAAAGTGCACTAGGTGTTCCAACCAAAAAATATGTGGTTAATAAATGATGACGTAGCCGGATTGGGGAATCCATGCTTGGTCCAAGGTTCCATAATGCTTGGTTCAGCTATAATCGAAGCAGGTATATTGATATACCTGTAACTGCCCTTCATCGGATTCTATATGAAACATATGAAAAACTGTAGAAAAATATAAGAGATAGAGGCATATAGATTACTATAAACCAATAATCATAATAATTCATGATGAAAATATGTTATATAGATCATTTAACATAAACCTGAAATATGAACTATACCCACCTCTATCCCTATGGTTACAAGTGGTCATTGAGTCCAGGGGGAAATAGAGCCCCCAATGTAATGATCCAATGTTGTTCCTTAAGAGTAAGTATTTTATGCCATCCCTGGGGATTGCTGCGGTCACCCAGAATTCTAGTATTTTTATTTTTATTTTGTGACTTCTGGATCATATACTGCTGGCCTTGTGTTGTATATTTACAGAGTGTCTCATGGTCCCATGGGATTGAGGAGGTGGAGGCAGATGGAGCAGTGAAGAGATTCAAGCATGTATAGGATAGATGCAATTGATTAATAGCGAGAGTAAGACGACTATAAACAAACTGGAGCAGATCTGGCTACCTTGTTAGGCAGCTTGGCTGTGGAGGCTACATAATCAATAGAAGTATCATTCCTTAACCACTAACAATGTTAGAGTATCCATGTAACAGGAACCATGATAGCTGTGAGTTTTCCCTTTGACTCAACAACAGAAATGAAGTAGCTGTAATCCTAACTGCCACATTTGTTGCCACGAATGTGTCTTAAGTTTTAGAAGCTTTGAACTCACAATAGTTAGCAAGGGTATACACTGTGACCTACGGGGTGTCCACTGGGGTAGAATGGGATTAGCTATTGTATCTTCTTTAGCCCCAGTACACACACACACACACACACACACACACACACACACACACACACACTGTCCCATAGAATACGTACATGATAGGACTGCACCAGCAGTGCGTTTTTCCACAGATAGCTCTTATACATAGGTTCATAGGTGTGTACTAGGCTAATGGCCCTGGGGCCTTTAAAATGCCTAGCCCATAAAAGTGCCCTGGCATTGTGCTGCCCGTTGTTAGTGCCAAGTGCACGCACTGATCCTTTTTGAGATGCTCGAACCCCCAGTTAGTGCTGCTCTGCATTTGCGTACAGTGACTTCTGCTGGGGGACACTGGAACTGCAGTAGCCATGAGGTCCCCACACTCAGTGCTCACACACCATTGCCCCCTGTTGGAACTGGCTAAAAATGCAGCAGCTGTAAGCTTCCAACAGTCAGTGTTCCTGCACCAATATCGACACTGACCCCTGCTGGGACGGAAATGAACTGGAGCAGCTGTGAGCTTGTCCACAGTCACTGCTGCTGCACAGTGACTCCTGCTGACAGAAGAATGAACCTCAGAGACAGTGAGAAGCCCAGTCTGAGGTCTTGCACCATCATCTACAATAACAACTGCTGGGCTAGTCTGTAGCAGATGTGAGCTCCCCAAGTCCATTGTCTTACACCATTGCCTACAGTGATCCCTGTTGGAAGACCCTGGTATTGTAGTAACTGTCAGCTCACCACAGTCAGTATTCTCACACAATTATATACCGTGACATCTACTGGGAGATAGTGAGACTGCAGTAACTTTGTGTTGTCCACTATCAGTCACTCCTCTTACACTAATGTGTATAAAATATATTTAGGGCAATGGCTGGAATACCTGCATGGTTCCATATTGTCCTCATTCTTGGAGTAAAGTTCATGACATGCTAATATGTCCTATAAACCAGATTCATTGACTCTGAACCTATATTAACAAAATAATCAGCGTGGACATACAGGACTGCTCCTCATATGTCTTCATGGGCAGTGTAACTGTAAAATGCAAATCTTAATTCAGACTAGCACAGTATACTTTACAGTAATGTGCATACATCATTTTATTACCCAAAACTGGGCAGTTATGTAATTCTGATTTAGTCCCACTGGTTATTATTATATATCTGATACCGTTAGTTTCAGGCTATCAACTATTGCTAACAGAAGTGGCAAACCATCAGTCAGTTCCCTTATTTTTATCTAAGGCATTTATTGTTTTATGTCTGTAGTGCCTGCTCTTATTGTCTTGTTGAATGAAGTATTGCCTGTTAAAATGTCTTCATATAAAATCACTCGGGTGGAATACTTGAATACAGTCAATTACATTTTGATTCTTAGTGTCAGATAAAAGCCATTATTCAGCTGATACAAAAAGCAGTGACATAACTAATGTTAGAAATGTCTAGTGGTATTGAATTGGTCAGAATTAAAGGATATATATATTCGAGGGTGGCCTTTTTGGCCTTTGTAGTAGTTCTTCCAGAGTGTCTGGCATAGCATAACCATTCCTCTGACCACATGTAACACTACAGAAGGAGTAATTTTAACTCTGCTACCCTCAGGGTTAGAAATCAGCCAGTCTTCCAAAGCTGGGGGTGTTTCGTGGCACTAGATCTTACTGACAGGAGTAGGGGCAGCCAGTACAGCTTTTTATTTTTATCCTGTATATTGAAGTAGTGTTAATAAGAACATGCAGTTACTTATGTGTGTGTATATACATTTTATTTTAGAAAAAAGAAATGGAAGAGTTACTGATATCTCTTTATAACCACCCAGTACCAAAGGCAGATTGTCCAATAAGTCTGGAATTTGTAAGTATTTCCATATTTTGATTATTATGTGAGTTTAACTGAACTGTGAGAGACATGTCGATATACACATAACAGTTAACTAGAGCTAGTCTGAGACAAAAGAAAACTAAGTTTATTTTAGGATTATGTAATGCTGAAGCATTTCATTCTTCAGATGTAAGACTTGGGTTTTCTGTTTATCCTGTTGTAGTCAGTCAGTTTAATTTTAGGTTATGAATCTCCTTGTTTATTTCTGTAGCTGGGTAAGTGTATTCAGACATTGCAGTATGTTATAATGTTAATGAGCATGATGTCATAAAAAAGAGACGTGGATGTCATTGCGAGACACCCTGGAGGGTGACAGCAAATATATGTCAATGTGCAGCATTCATTCCCCAAACAGGCCATAATTTCTACACAATTGTATACAGTGACACCTACTGGGAGATACTGGGACTGCAGTAACTTTGTGTTGCCTGCTCCCAATCACTCCTTTATACAGTACCAGACAGGCCCCACCAGAACAAAACTCACTAAGTCTGACCTTTTTTATTTTTTTTTGACAGTAAGATATGCAAACAATTGCTTTTTCTGCCTTATATTTTTTAATCATTTTCAGGGTAAATGTCAGCAACATAGTTGATTTCTGATAAGGCATCAGACTTGCCTGCATTCTGCTTAGGATACCTTGTCAGGTATGAATATATAACTTGACAGAAAGTCTAGAGTTTACCATGTTCCACTAAATATTTCAGCTACCTCCTCCCACATTTTGGTGGGCATCTTAAAGGCCTCCTCCTCTTCCTCCTACCGCTGGATCACCTTTAAATTCTTTGATGCATGATTCATGATTCTTGAATCCTCCTTCTATCTGATGGCTAACAACACCTTCTCACCCAAACCATCCTTTCCTGAGTACCCAATACGTGTGTTACTGTACACTTCCAGGCACTGAATCTCTCTTTGTGTACCACTGAACAGTCCATGTATTTTCACTGGACTCTTTTTCATTCTTCCCAACTCCCATCCTGAGTCTCAACCTTATTGTATATGTTTGTCACCTACTAAGTGTTGCATGTCTCTTTCCACACCCACAGCAGCAGCAGCAGCATTATTTATGATTACATTAAAAATGGCTGACCACTGAAGCCATCTCTTATGGTCCTACATCATTGTCCTAGTAGCATTATATGACGACATGAAGTTAGTATGTGGTCTTTTACTATAGTGTCACATGGATGAGCATTGTGGGGGGGTTCGTTGAGCAACCCATGGCACCACTAGTAGATATACTTGTGTTTGCATCATGTTAGCATGCATAGTATGGGGTCACTGATTATCCCATGACACTGCTAATAAGTGTTCCTGTGTTACCATCATACATGTTACAGGGTTACTTCAGCATTCCATGCCACTGGCATAACACTGCGCAGTGACGTCGTGACGATGTCTAACTCCAAAATACAGCAGCTTAAACCTTGTCTTGTAACTGCCAGCAGAAACACAGTTGATACTGTAAGTTTATTCAGTAGAATTTCAGATAAGTGTCAAAGCGTTAAAATGTGACATTTTAACACTGTATTTTTACAAAAGGGACATCGAATGAAAATAACAACGAGGAAACTATTGAAAGGGCAGCGCAGAGCGATTGTTAAGGACCATGGTAGTGGTATGCAGTCGGTGAGTCGGGCCTGTACCCGATAACCAGTGTGTTTTTGCTGTGATGTGTGCACTGTTAACCCCTAAATGCGTACATTGCAGTCTTTTACTTGCTTACACATTAACCCCTGTGGCAACAGCAGGACAGCTTGTTAACCATGAAATTATCTTTCTCTAACTCAGTCTCAAAGGAACAAAATCACACATATAATGTTTAACATTTCAGGTGTTTTCCACATTAACCCTTTTGATAGTAAGCTTTAAGCTGCACTGGGGCCCCAGTCTCCATTTACTAACTCTAACTTGTAATACAAAGCCAATAGGCCTTGCAGTATAAATTTCTAACCTGTAATTTGTATTTTTCTTCTATATCCAATCAGACAACATCTGTGTTCTGTGATAACCACTGCTGATTTGTTTCTAATAACTAACTTCTGCACCTATATAGAGCTTAATCAGAGACAGCCAGCCAAGCTTAGTGAAAAATATGTTTCAGCCAAGTCAGCATTTATGCACTAAATGACCTGCACGTATGAAATACTCAAAGCTCCTTTCAAGTGTTTTTATAGTGCTTGTAGCATAATAGGTGGGCATGTTCTATATATTGACTTCTGCATTGTTACATAACTCTGTAATCAAGCTATTCTAGTTTCATGTTCTGAGCTCTTTAATTTGTATTCAGAATTTATCTGCTGATATTACTTATCAGTTTACTTGTAATAACACAATGCGTTCCTGCTTTAAAGGTCAGTAGAGGTATATCTGCATTAAATGTGAACATAGGGTTGTACCTGCAATATAGGCAAGTGAAAGTGTACCTGCATTAAATGTGAATACAGGGGTGTTCCTGCAATAAAGGTGAATGGAGGTGTACCTGCATTCAGTGGTACTAGTAGCAAAACTGTCTTCAATTATTGTGACAGGCGAAATGAGCTTTTCCCTGTGTATTCTTTCCTTTCTAAAGCAGATATATTTTATAAATGTTTCTGGATGTAATACTGCATATAAAGTAGGCCCAGTCAATGAAGGTAGAATTTCTGTGTTAGTTATTGATTAACTGATGGGCAAGGGCAGATGGCTTATCATGTGATAACCAGTAGTTCTTCCAGATGTGCAGGGTTTATATACTGTGTGTGACAGTTTTGGTGAGAACCATTAAATCTTATCATCTGTGGTCACAGTGAAATATCTAGGGATTGCAGAGAAGTTACTGTTGCAACCCTTTTCATGCAACTTCAAAGGTGATTGTTGAAAACTGACTCCACCTATAAATCCTTCCATCATGTTGTTGTAGCAGGGAAAAGGATTGTACCAGAGAACAATGGGTTGGGGGGATTGGGGGGGGGGGCTTGTATGAAAGTGGGAAGCAGGAGACTACATTTGTGCCACAGAAAATACATTTTATCTGGGATTCCAATTTCACTTAATGTGTGATTCAGGTCTAACTTGTAAAAGTGTGAATGTTACTCTAATTATTTGATGACATTCCAATAGTACCTTTTATATATGTAAAAAACTATATTTTTTATACTTTGTTTATAACATAGCATAACTTTCCCGGGTGCTATTGCATGTTACGTTTCCTATCGGAAGCAAGCATTCAGAACTGCGTAATATGTGACACTGGTGTAGAATGCAATTCACTGTCTTTTGATTATTATCTAAGTCGTATCCTTTGACATCCTAGCTTATCGGTTCATAGGAGGATACTAGGCTATTGGCCTGGAGACCCTTAAAAGCCTAGCCAAGAATTTCATCCATGTTCCCACAAAGTCAGCACCTGTTTTCCCTGTCCAGCAAGGACACAGGTGGGATCACAGGGGTATGTTTCCTATCCAGTCATCCAGGTTCCTCTTAAAGATGTTTAGTGAGGTACTCTGCTTGACATGGAGACAAAGTCTATTCCACAGATGGGGGAGTCATTCAAACACAAATCTGTCCTGCCAACAAGTTCTATTAATGTCACAGACCAGGTTGAGACCTTGCATGTGG
Source organism: Protopterus annectens (assembly GCF_019279795.1). Classification (NCBI taxonomy): domain Eukaryota; kingdom Metazoa; phylum Chordata; order Ceratodontiformes; family Protopteridae; genus Protopterus; species Protopterus annectens. The sequence goes on from NC_056749.1 coordinate 2,040,800, forward strand.
GTTGTGCAAGTGGAGTTTAACTTACAGAAATGCAGCAACTCCATCAAGGCTGAGACTGAGACAGCCTTGTATGCCAGACACAGGTCACCTCTGAGCAGTCTGTACGAGACTGAGTAGAGGGACAGGGCTTTTAGCCTATCTGTATACGACAGGCGTTTGAGACCCTGGATTTTCCTGGTCAGGAACCACTGTGGTCTCTCCAACTGCTGCATGTGCTTGGAAAGGTACATGCTGAAGGGAGCATTGTACTCGATAATGGGTCTGATAAGGGAGGAGCACACGGATGTTATGACCTCCTTGTTCCTGGATGAAGTACCCTTATTTATGAGGTGGGCCATGTAGAAAGCCTTCTGTACAACGGAGGCAACATGGTGGTCAAACATCAGGTTGCTATCAACCTGGGTGCCCAAAGGCCCTCACAACTGATTGTGTGCTTAGTACGTTGTTATTAATGTGATAGTTAGTGAGGACATCATTTTCCCCAAAGGGGATAATGATGCATTTCTTGGCATTCAGTTTGAGGCCATGCTTCTGGCACCAGTCATTAGTTTGGTTAAGGCCCTCTTGGAGAATGTTCACATCACTAGGGGAATTTATGACAGTGCCCAGCTTGCAGTCATTTATTTATTATTTATTTGCAGTTGGTTTGCCAGGATAGTCCATTGGGCCAAATGAACCTGTTTTCAATGGAGTCCTGGGAGAAAAGCTCCAAAACTAAGTAGGTTACAGTAGGTTATTCATTATAGATGTACAAATTATACCATTATACAGAAGTTAAACATACAAGAAAAAACAATTTGCAAATAATACAAAAACTAGAATGAATACAGTCTAGTGATGAAATTAATAGGTAATACAGACTAAAGGGAAATTTAGCACAAAAGTACTGAGAAATAATAACATACTTGGAAGCATTTCACGACAATACTGAGAAATAATAACATATTAGGAAGCAATGCACAAAAATACTGAGAAGTAATAATGTATTAGGAAGCAATACTTAGGAAGTCTGGCCTAGTGTATTCTTTCCAATTATTGTAGGAATAATAATATGTATGAGTTAGGGTGAATAATAAGGAAAGTTGCAGGAGGAAACAGTGGAAGAAGGAAGATGGAGTTTGCAAGTGTTAGTTATATGGGGTGGGAGCAAGAGCATTCCCACTGGGATACTAGATGTGAGTGAAGATATCTTTTAAATATAAAATGGTTGGGGGTGGTGCGAATGGAAGGTGGTAGGGAGTTCCAAAGGCGTGCAAGGCCATAAGACAGAAGATTTTTGCCTGGGGGACGAGTTGGTTTATATACTTCTAATAGAGTTTGATTGTTGGACCTTAATACTCTAGCAGGAAGGTGCATTTTAAAGGCTGATGAAAGGGAGGGACAGAGGGAGGGGTTGAAAATGAGCTTATGTGCAAGATTTAGTTGAGTATATGCGAGATAACTGGGTAGCTCTAGCCATTTTAGTTTTTGGAGAGAGGAACAGTGGTGGGTGGAGGACTTGTGGTTGGTAGTGAACTTGGCAATTTTGTTGTAGCAAGAGGAAAGTTGTGTTTTTAGAGAGGTCTGTAGATTAGTTAGGAGTGGAGCTCCATAGAGAAGGGAGGGGATAAGAAATGAGGTAGAGAGGGTGATTTTGGTAGCAGGTGTAAGGTAATGATTTTGTCAGTAAAGCATACCTAGTTTTTGATGGTTTTTTTTTGATATTTAGCTGTAGGTGGGAGTTGAATTTGAGCTGGCTATCAATTTGGACCCCAAGTAACTTGGTCTCATACACCAGTTCCAGAGGTACATTATTTTGACTAGAGATGTAGAATGTGTTTATATTGAAAGAAGTTGCCTTAGAGGGGGTGAATAACATTAATTTGGTTTTAGAGGCATTGAGTGCTAGGTGATTCCTTTTCATCCATTGCTCAGTGGTTGTCATCTGCAAACTTGGTCAGCCACAGCCACTGATTTTGGCTTGCACCTCAGAAAAGTATATCTCAAGCAGTAGATGCTCCAAGACCAATCCTTGGGGTACACTGCTTGTTACAGATCTACTACTAGAGGTGGCTTCCCCTATTTTGACTGAGTGGGTTCTATCAGTGAGCCAGTTAGCTACCCATCTGGTAACATATGGGTTGATGCCTAGCTGGAAGAGTTTATCTATTATGCCTGAGTGGGGAATATTGTCAAAGGCTTTGGCTAGGTCAAGGTAGGTGGTATGCACCATCTTCCCCTCATCCATAGCTTTGGTGACTGTTTCGAAGAAGTCGACAAAGTTTAAGAGGCACAATCTCCCTTTGACAAAATCAAACTGTATGGGATAAGGTGTCTGGAGGTTGCCAGTATCCTTGTTTATAAGGTTTATGATACCACATTCCATTGCTTGCAGATCAGACTAGTTAGGCTGATGGGCCTATAATTGCCTGGGTTGGTGAGTGATCCACCTTTGTATAGAGGGATGACAGTGGCTGGCCTCTATTTTGCTGGGATGAAGCCTGTGCACAGGTTTTGGTTGAATAGGGTGCCTAGTGGTGCTGAGACCTCTTGCCTGAGTTCATGTAGGACACAGCCAGGGATGTTGTCGGGTCCCATGGAGGCTGTATTTTTTGCCTTGGGGATATCCTGGTTTACTGATCAGGTGACAGGGGGGTGAAGTTTTCACTGAGCTTGTCTTCCAGCCAGCAGGTTGGCTATAACTATGGTGTTTGTGTATGTGGTATTTTTGACCACCAAGGTTTGGGAGTTACATTTGAGATTTCAGAAGTATGCAAAGAAGGCCTTGTGATGGTCCTTAGTGGATGTGGCCAATTTGGACTCAAAGTTAGCTTTATGGAATTTCACCAGTGACCTTATTTGCTTGTTCAGACAAAGGAGAAATTGCTTCCAACTTGGCACCTGCTCCTTCTTGGTCCTAGACAGCAATGTTTTTCTTTTATTATAGACTCTGTTTATTGCTGATGTCCACCAGACAGGTGTAGTTTTCCTTCAGGAAGATGATTTGGTCCTGTCAGATATTGCTGAGTCCATGCAGCTATATAGGTGCGCATATAGTTTTTTTGGTGTAAGCTTGGACATTAGTGCTTGATTCAACTGAAGGGATGGTGGCTGTGAAGCTGCTTATACCTGCTCTCAGGAAGTTGTAGTCAGCTTTGGAAAAGTTTTTTGTTCAGCCCTGGCAAGGGGGGGGGGTAGGGAGGATGACGACTTTGAAAGTGATTGCTTTATGGTCAGATCTTACTAGGAGGAAGCTACTGTAGGGGTGGTACAGTGGCTACTCATGTTGGTTAGTACCAGGTCCAGGATATTTTCACCTCTTGTGGGGGTGTTGACCAGCTGATCCAATGCACTGGCAATGACAAAGTCAAAGAATCTCTGGGCATTCGTGTTTGAGCTAGAATAGGTCTTCCACTCTAGTCTGAATCTTTATGGATTCAAGTCAGTCCAGATAGGTGGAGTGGGCCTCTTGAGTCATGGTTGGGGATCTGTATGTATGATCTGTATAGGTGTTTTGTCAATAGTCATACTGTTTGACCATCCTGGATGTGTGTGACTGCACAAATGTCAGCATCTTCCAGGGCGAGGAATGCTTGCAATGAGTGCAGTTTCATGTTAAGATGCCTGCGTTTAGCAGCATGCACTTCAAATTTCATTTAGAAGAATTTTTCACATTGGTAATTTTGTCCTCATGACTTTGCCTAAAAGGAGGCAGGCAAGCAAGAGCCCAAGCCTTTGCCAGAGAGAAGGGAAGGCCATCTCTGACAAAGCATCATAATCTGTCAATCATGTCCTCATAGTCTGTCCCAGGCTGGGGACACATACTCAGTTGCCTGGGACACATACTCAGTGAGCTCTATATCATTCTGGGTGTGGGGTGCTGCTCTGCTCAAGGCTAGGAACATACCTGTGGGACACATACTCAGTGAGATATCATTCTGCTGCCTGGGACACATACTCAGTGAGCTCTGTGTGATGGTAGGATGCTGCTTAAGGCTAGGGACATACCTGTATATCATTCTGTGTGATGGTAGGATGCTGCTTAAGGCTGGACACATACTTCTGTGTGATGGTAGGATGCTGCTTAAGGCTAGGGACATACCTGCCTGGGACACACATCACCAGTGTCCTATATGGTATCTGAATGGGGGGATGCTGCCAGGGACATACCTGCCTGGGACACATACTCAGTGAGCTCTATATCATTCTGTGTGATGGTAGGATGCTGCCTGGGACACATACTCAGTGAGGATGCTGCTTAAGGCTAGGGATCATACCTGCCTGGGACAAAAGATGCCCATATCAACAAGACTAGCAGGAGAAACCACAGGAAGTTGTCCGTCCATGGTAGCCAGAATCTGTGGAAGAGAGGTAAAGGATGGTAGAGTGGGTACTATCAGAATGGAGTACCTATAGGTGTGAGTAGGGCTGGATAAAATCACAGTAGTTGCAAGGGAGGGCATCAGTTTCACAGGAGTGCTAGTAAGGGGAAAAATGCAACTGAGATACCTGGCAATGGGTTAAAACAGTGCAGCGGCAGTGCACAATGAACAAACAAGTGCAACACCTGGCAAACACAGGGTATAAATACCAGAAAAGATGGAAGAATCTAGAAGCTTGAATTACTACCCAGTCCTGCTTGCCCCTGCTCTTTCAACCAATCACTCATGCTAAAGAAGGTCAGACAACCCTGCTACTCTCACTAACAGCAAAGACAAGACACTACCAGCAGAAGATGGCTGCCAGAAACACAGGTCTCTGCCAGAAACACAGGAAACTCAACAAGCAAAACAACCAGGCCTGGTTACAGCAGGCCTCTACCCAGACTATGCAACCTGACTAGAACACAGAAACCTCACAAGACACTACCAACAGAAGATCTCTGCCAGAAACACAGGAAACTCACCAAGCAAAACAACCAGGCCTGGATAACAGCAGGCCTCTACCCAGACTATGCAACCTGACTAGAACACAGAAACCTCACAAGACACTACCAACAGAAGATCTCTGCCAGAAACACAGGAAACTCAACAAGCAAAACAACCAGGCCTGGATAACAGCAGGCCTCTACCCAGACTATGCAACCTGACTAGAACACAGAAACCTCACAAGACACTACCAACAGAAGATCTCTGCCAGAAACACAGGAAACTCAACAAGCAAAACAACCAGGCCTGGATAACAGCAGGCCTCTACCCAGACTATGCAACCTGACTAGAACACAGAAACCTCACAAGACACTACCAACAGAAGATCTCTGCCAGAAACACAGGAAACTCACCAAGCAAAACAACCAGCCCTGGATAACAGCAGGCCTCTACCCAGACTATGCAACCTGACTAGAACACAGAAACCTCACAAGACACTACCAACAGAAGATCTCTGCCAGAAACACAGGAAACTCACCAAGCAAAACAACCAGGCCTGGATAACAGCAGGCCTCTACCCAGACTATGCAACCTGACTAGAACACAGACACCTCACAAAAATGCACAGAAAAGCACAGATAGAGCATTCAGAAACAGAAAATACAACTCTCAGTAAAAAAAGCAGTTTACAGTTAAGTAATTCAATAAAAATGCAATTACAGTAATGAAACTATCTAGCGATGAAAATACAGTTAAACCAGTATAAAACAGTGCAGAAATGCGGTGAAACAGTAAAAAAGCTTTATAGCAGTGCAAAATGTAGTAGATTAGGTGTATAGCACAACTGTAAGTGTTAAGAAGTGCAATTCAGTGAAATAAATGTAAGAAAAAATGTATTCTGCTCTTGCAGCCTCAGGGAATTTCTGCTTTGTCACATTGATGAATCAGCACTCCTCAGCCTGGTAAACAATATAATATGATTCAGAATATTATGATTACTTACTTTTAGACAGAAGATGTAACCTGGACAGTTCTTAGAAGTTTCAGAACTCCAGCAGCATCAGAAAAGTGCTCATGACTCTAAATTGTTTCAAACTGTTTTTCATGATAAAGGCTTGAAAATGAACAGTCCCACAATTACAATTCACACAAAAACACTCTCAAGTGAATCCAAGCCACCTCGACACCACACATCAATCCCTCAAACCCTTCCAAACCACCAAACAAAAAACATCTCAAAGTATCTCAACCACTAAAAAGCCATTGCACTCAAAGAAGTAACATTTAACGATTCAGCAAGCACTATTTGTATGAGATGTTTAATATAAAGCAGACTGTTGTTTTTTTAAAGGATACATACCATATAAACTTGCATTAAAAGAATGACAGTTATGTGTGATGCAGGTTTAACTTGTAAAAGTGTGAATGTTACTCTAATTATTTGATAACATTCCAATAATACATTTTGTATATGTAAAAAGCTATATTTTTTATACTTTGTTTATAACATAGCATGTCTTTATGGGTGCTAGTGCATGTCAAGTATACTGTCAGTAGCACACTACTGGACCATTTTATGAACACAGAATGTAATTAACATGCCTCTTTGGTGTCATTCGTTGCATCTTTTATTATATTTAATACTGCATTACTCAACTATGCCAAGATATCAGAAGGTGTGCCACCTACATTTCATCATAACAATCATTCACTTTTAAAATGTAGTTTAACCTTTTAAACTGTAAATGAAAATAAGTGGCTTTAATTATATATATATAAATTTATATATATTTATAATAATTTTCTTGGGTGGCGAAAGCCAGGGTACATTTTTTTGGCTAGGCTTGTATGGGCCATAGGGCCGATAGCCTAGCACCTACCTATGAACCTATATATATAGCTAAAAGGATCAAACTCTAACATTTTACAAAGGAACTAGTAACCATTTGAAATAGGGAAAGAAAGAAATAATTTACCTTGTAAAAAGTAATATTCAGCACCTGCTCATAAGTATTCAAACACTTCTTTAAATTACTAAGAATTCACAAGCATGAATACATTGATTTCATTTGTCCTTCAGGTTTTTACTGTTTTTGCCTTTTATTAACCAACTATCTCTTGTTGCATTTCTCTTCAAAGATGTTGATAGATTACAGTCCATTTCTTCTGTTTTTTTTCTTGGGTTTAATTTTTCTTTATGTAAGCCACAGTGGTGCAGCGGTAGCATTGTTGCCTCACAGCAAGAGGTTCTCCCATTCGATTCTCGGCTGGAGCACCTTCTGTGTGGAGTTAACATGTTCCCCCCGTGGTCAAGTGGCATTAGAAAGACATGCATAGAATGGATGTGCCTTCGTTGAAGGTTGGGAGTCGAGCTGGCACCTCAGCACCCATAAAAAATCTACTGCCAATCATTAGCACTGTGGTGACCCCTAACTGGGAAAAGCCGAAAGAAGAACATTTAATTTTTCTATATAAAGCCCGTTACATCTTCCAAGGAATTAAAAATCTTCTCTCCTTCTGGAAAGTGAATCCTTATTTTTGCTGGAAACAAGATTTGTGCTTTAATATTGTTTTTCTTTAAGGTTTTAACAAGTGGCACACTTGCTTTTCTCTTTGACATCCCTAATGTTGAATAGTCATGGTCAGATTTTATAGTATTTTCTTTAATTTTAACTGGATAATTAGTTTATGCAGCTTTTAAAACTAAATCCATATCTCGACTTTAGAAAAATCTTACAATCACTGATGTTGGTGAAGGTATTTTTTTTTTTTAAGGATGAGTTGGAAAATGATCTTTGTGCCCTTTTGATGTCAAAGGAAAAAGATTCAGGCAGGTTCAAAGTTTTAGGCATGAGAAGGAAGCTTTGAATAGACTGGAAGAAAATAGAGATATTATAAAACAGGCGGACAAGGGGGGGCAGTAGTCATTTTGGATAAGGCGCAATATGATGCATGTATGCTTGAATTTTTAAGTGACAGCAAGATGTTTGCCACTATTAATGCCTTAGATGTATCAAGGATCATAAGTGGTATTAACATGGCAATAAATGAGATGCAATTGAATGGTGATATTGACATTAATTTATTTAACTATCTTAGCATGTCCTGTCCAATATTACCTGTGATACATGGGTTGCCAAAAGTTCCTAAAGATCTAATCCATCTCCCAGTAAGACCTGTAGTGTCTGGGGGAGGGTGGATAACAGAGATGATTTCACTTCATTTACAGTCTGTACTTAGTAAATATTTAGATATGATTAAAAGCCATATAAGTGACACTGACGATTTCTTGGCACAGCTTTATATTTGGTATAATGACCACAGTGATGCTGATTTTTTATTTGTCACACTTGATATAAAGTCACTATTCATTGATATTCCTACTGCCATGGGAACAGAGGGAGTACGGAATCTTTTATGTAAAAGCATGAATTAATCTGGTAGAAAAATAGAAACCATCTGTGAATTATTGGAATTAGTGCTAAAAAATAATGTGTTTTTGTTTTATTAACAAATATACCATCAAAAAATGGGTGTTGCCATGAGCATTCCAGTGGCGAACACATATGCAAACATTGCAGTGACAGAATGGGAAGATACATATGTCTATAATGGTTTAGAAATATATAAAGGAAAAGTACTCTTCTTTAAATGTTTCATTGATGACATCTTTATGTTATGGGATGGTGATGCTATGGAACTAAGAGCATTTGTTGAATACTTAAATCAAACAACTAATTATTTAAAGTTTACAATGGAATGTTCTAGAAAGGGTGTCAGGTACTTAGACATTAAACTAGAAAGAAATGGGAATGAAATTACCACTACGGTGTATAAAAAAGATGTGCAAGCAAATAGATGTATACATAAGAGTAGCATGTATACACTGCATATATCTAGAAGTGTAGTGAAGAACCATTTCCTGAGAACCAGCCATCTTAATATAGATAATATGGAATGCTTCAATCAGATGCAAGAAATGGTTATGGAATTTAAGGGACAAGGTTATGATACAGGAATGTTACAACAGGTACAAACTAAAGTTATAGATATGAGACGAGGTACAGCTAAGCCATATTTCTCAGCTGGCTCTAGGGATGCAACTAATCATATACAGTATGTAACTACATATAATAGGAAATCGAATGCAATTAAAAATATTATAGAGAAAAGTTGGAACATTTGTATGGCCATGCCTGAAATTAGGAAAATTGCAGGTGAAAAACCTTGCTTTGCATATAAAAAACGGCTGAACCTGAAGTCTCGCTTGTGTTATAAGGATATGAAGCACTATGGGTTAGAACAGAACAGTAAAGTAGGTACATATCCCTGCTGTAACTGTACGTGCTATAAGGATATTGAAAATAGTAATATATTTATATATCCAATTACAGGAAGACAGTTCATATTCATATTCACTTATAATATTCTATATTATGTTCTGCTTTCTATATAGGTAAATGCAATAGGAGGTTAAAAGATAGGATCATTGAACGCAAAGCAGAAGTAAGAAGGAATGTAAGCGCAAATGCACTTGCCAAACATATAGAAGAGAAGGGGCAGGAACATGGTTTTCACTTTAGCGTTATAGATATTAGGTCCAAAAATAGGAGAGGTGGTGACTTGAATAACGATCTTGAAATATATGAATACGATTGGATAAGACTATTAAATGCAGATCATAAACCAGGCCTAAATACAGTGGTTAGTATTAAACCTGTGCTTAGAAGGAAACAAATGTTTGCCAAATGATTCTTTGCTTTTTATATGTATAATGTTTCATTCATACTACCTTATATTTTATTTTTAATTTCTTATTTTTATTGTTTTAGTTGTATATTTTAGGGAATATATGTCTCTTTGTTTATATGCAACTAAGTATGTTATTTGAAGATATATTAATTAAGTTTTTAAGTAGGTTGCTATATATATCTTTAAATTTTAAGTGGTCTAATTGTTTAATATGAAACAGGTTTTGATTGGGCTGTATCTTAATATATGTTATTTAAAAGGAGTGTGGGTTGTGAATATGATATATATACACACTGAAGAAGGGCTCTCCCCAAAAGCTTTGGGGGATTAATTAACTACATCTGTATGTAGTTTTTTGAGCTCAACATGTCTGTTATTTGGAATTCTGGGGGTTGTATTTTGTGTTTTGCATTCCAATGGTTTACCTTCATGCTGGTTTTGTGGTTTGCATTTCAAAGTTTTAGGCAGAAAGGTATTAAGGAATTGAATCAAACCGTGTCCCTCTTGTTTTTTAGGAATCCCTTAAATCCTGATGGTATTCCTTCTAGAACTGTTCTCTAAGTCTATTTTTTTCCCAGAATAACTTGTTTTGTTTCACATGAAATTCAATGTTATTCTCATTTTCAAGTCCTCTTCGATCAAAATCAGACACGGCCTCTTCTATACTCAAGATTTGTGATATTTGTTGTTTAAGAGATTCACTCAGCACTTCAACTTGCTTTATACATTCCTCTTTAAAATTGCCCATTTTGCTTTCTAATTTATCTGTCTTTACAGATAACTCACTGGTGTTACTTTTTCATTGTGCTATCCTGTACAGCAGGCTTACAGTGTCTCATTCTGAGGCAGTTAGTTCTTTGGGATCTCAATCTCTGTATGTTGTATTTACCTGTGATAACCAGGAAGCATTGTTAAAAAAACAATGTAAAAATAAAGACTTTCTGGAAATAGAAAGTTATTACAGACTGAAGATAGTGACTAAGCAAATTCCACGTATGTGAGTGATCCAGTGCACAGTGGCACAGTATCGGCAGAAAGGCTTTCCCTGGCCACAGCTGTTGTAACATAGACATACGGACATTACTTTCCAGTACAGCATGAGCAGCAACGCAGCAGAACATAGAGACTGATACTCACCTTTGCGCGAGGCTGTCTGTCGTTCAGCACAAGGGTCAAAACTCAAAAGTATTTTGTTTCATATGTCACAGCTCTGAGAATTTTATTAATTGATGATAGTTCTACTCACTGGAGGATATCCTGATACCCTGCGATTAGTGTGATCAGCTCACTTAGACTCACATCATTCAACCCATGATCATTTAAAATCGTAGCAAAAGGCAAGACACAGAAAAATGATCTTATTGTTTGGAACACAAGGTATTGCGATACTGGAGTCCATATAATAATAATAAGGATCCTTTTCCATAAGCTTATTTCAGTTATTTAGTAGTGCTGTGTGCATTCTTAATTTTTTTGAATAACAATTTACTTATGAAGAGAAACAATAAACTGGTGAGGGCCACAACATTCTCAACTGGTGAGATCCACAGTAAAACCACAGATATGCCAAGAATGTTTCAGGAGGATTCATCAGAGGAAACTATCCATAAACAGATAGTATAAAACAACTGTTTAACTGGACACTTGATCGTAAACTGAGAGATGTTTGAGGAAGTGCAGTGAATCTGTCAGTAATCCATATTATAAAGAAAATGTTAATATCGCGACAGTAGTGTTTGGTCGGGTGTATTAATAAATGTCACATTAAGTACGAATACAATTGTACACAGTGTTACAGTCAGTTGTTTGCTATTTTAAGCTATGGTAGTCTACATATGCTAAGGCTACTGCAGCAGTGATCAAATGCTAATAGTAGTACAATTGTATAAGTAAACTTCCAATAACAGTAGTTGTTTTAATGATCACTGCTGCAGTAGCCACTCCCGTCCTCTATCCCCCCTTATTTTTGTATATGTTTTGGTGCAGGGTGAGGACTTTGAATTTTACATACCTGTGATTGACCTCTTTCAGGGCTCTAACCTTCCTCTTTCAGTTGGCAAGAAAGCTCTGAAGGGCTTGACACCCGGCCATTGCTTTTCTTCTGCTCTGCTCAAGCTGCCAGTTGTTTGGGCATTTGGAAGGTGTTCTGAAGCTTTGCAAGCTGGCCAGCTGTTACATTCCTGGCAGGATATAACCCCCATGTAGCTAAGTCTACTGCAGCAGCGATCCTTCGAACATCTACTGATATGGCATGCTTATGTACACAGCTGTATTTTTTGTGCTTTTACTGCCATGGAATATTTCAATACATCTTCAGGAAAACATAATCATTTGCACACTTCATTTAAAAAAATGTAAATATCAAATGCTGAAGGCATAGTCCAATCAAATAAAACATGATAATGGTTTATAATGCCAAATGCCAAAAACTAAAAAAAGAAAAGTAATAATAATAAAATAAAGAACATGTAATAATAATAAAATAAAGAACATGTAATAATATAGGGCAGATTCAATAAACCCTACACGGTTCGCTAACACCATCACCAACTAACACAAACTAACACAACCTGTAATATACTGTTCCTCCTCTCCACTGACATGCTCAAATCCATTCCTAACTCTTAAATGAGGGCTATTATATAAACTTCTACCTCAAAGTATTGTCACATAGTATTCTGTATGTACTGTTGGTTGCTTTTTTATTTGTTATTAATTCACTCACAGTATATATGTCACATTGTGTAAAATTTGTAACTTTTTAACTTTTATTTACTGGAGCTTTTCTCCACTGAAAAGGGGCTTCTGCTCAGTCAGACTAACCTGATCAACAAATGTCAAAATATAATAAAATAAAATAAATAAATAAATAAAATGTGCTCATTGTGCACATGGTAGGGTGCTGTTTTATATTCAGTAAGTGGCTCTACATGGTGTGAAGAGCCACGTAACCACGGTAAACACTGAGGAATAATAATTACACCATAAGCAGCCTAACTGTATGGATCGAGAAGCTATTCAACAACTATAAAGCTACCGTTTAGACTCAGTGCTGGTTTTCCCTGCGAATTCCAAAATCTATTGGAATAAAGCTTCAGAAAGGAGTCTACACAGAAAGAATGTTAGGGGCTGATGTTGCTTTAATTTATGTGTATGTGCAACAGGCTGAAGTCTATGCTGCTGCTAATAGACCACGGCAAAGAAGGAGAAGAGCTTTCAGACCCCAGGTAACTTATCACAATCTACATGAAGTGGAGATTGTAGATGCTACATGGCAGATAAAGACACACTACAGGAACTCTGCAACTTCTGTCATCCTAAACTCAGACCCGGGGCAAACCAAGGGGAACCAATACCAGTGGAGACAAAGGTATGTGTAGCACATATAATTTTAGCTATAGGAACCCTTCAGAGACCAACAGGGCACATGCTGGGGTGTCACAGGCATCATCATCCAGGATCCTCCATCAATTTCTGAATGCTATGCTCCAACATGTCAGAGACCACATATATTTTCCCATACTCCTGAGGATAGGGCCACAAATAAGCAAGGGTTCTACCCTGTACCTCACTGTCCTGAAGTACTGGGTGCCATAGATTGTACACACATAGAAATCAAGGCACCAACTGGGGAACAGGGAAGAGTCTACATAAATAGAATGGGCTTCCACTCCATTAATTGCCAAGTCATGTGTAATTCTAAAGGAATCATCTTGAATGTGTGTGCTGACAACCCAGGCAGTTACCATGACTCATATCTGACACACCTTCCAACTGTATCAGGTGTTCACTAGGGGTGATAGTCACAGGGCCATTTACTGGGGAATGCAGGTTATACACTAGAACCGTGGTTGATGAGGCCCATCAGAAATGCACACACACCTGCTGAAGAATGCCATAATGAGGCACATGTTCAAACCAGAAATATCATAGAGCATGTGCTTGGGCTGCTGAAGTCACGGTTCTGGTGCTGAGATACATCTGGGAGAGCCCTGCAGTACAATCCACATACATGTACTGAACTCACACATCCCACCATTAGTAGCAAGGTCACCACAGCCACATGCAAGTGAAGAGTCAGAGGGGGAAGCAACAGCTGCTGTGGGTGTAGGTAGATGTAAGGATGTCCATATGTCCTTGCACTGGCTAAGATGCAATGCATGGCACACTGACTTACCACCTAAGGGGCTAAAACCTTCATCTTGTGCACATACATAAAGTAACATTGATGCCAAGCAATGCTCACATCCTTTACTTTCCCATGCATGGCTGTGTACTGCTAACATCAGACCTTCATCCTGTGCACATACACACAGTAACACTGATGCCAGTCAATGCTCACATCCTTTACCTACCCATGTAATGGCTGTGCACTGCTAACATCAGACCATCATCCTGTGCACATACATACAGTAACACTGATGCCAGAGAATGCTCACATCCTTTACTTACCCATGTAATGGCTGTGTGCTGCTAACATCAAACCTTCATCCTGTGCACATACATATAGTAACATTGATGCCAGTCAATGCTCACATCCTTTACCTACCCATGTAATGCCTGCGTTCTGCTAACATCAGACCTTCATCCTGTGCACATACATATAGTAGCATTGATGCCAGGCAATGCTCACATCCTTTATCTACTCATGCAATGGCTGTGTACTGCTAACATCAGACCTTCATCCTATGCACATGCATATAGTAACATTGATGCCAGGCAATGCTCACATCCTTTACTTCCCCATGCATGGCTGTGCACTGCTAACATCAGACCTTCATCCTGTGCACATACATACAGTAACACTGATGCCAGTCAATGCTCGCATCCTTTACCTACCCATGTAGTGGCTGTGCATTGCTAACATCAGACCTTCATCCTGTGCACATACATATAGTAACATTGATGCCAGTCAATGCTCACATCCTTTACCTACCCATGTAATGCCTGTGTTCTGCTAACATCAGACCTTCATCCTGTGCACATACGTATAGTAAGAGTGATGCCAGGCAATGCTCACATCCTTTACCTACCCATGTAGTGGCTGTGCACTGCTAATATCAGACCTTCATCCTGTGCACATACATATAGTAACATTGATGTCAGTCAATGTTCACATCCTTTATCTACCCATGTAATGGCTGTGTTCTGCTAACATCAGACCTTCATCCTGTGCACATACATATAGTAACATTGATGCCAGGCAATGCTCACATCCTTTACCTACCCATGTAATGGCTGTGTTCTGCTAACATCAGACCTTCATCCTGTGCACATACACACAGTAACATTGATGCCAGGCAATGCTCACATCCTTTACATACCCATGTAATGGCTGTGCACTGCTAACATCAGACCTTCATCCTGTGCACGTACATACAGTAACATTGATGCCAGGTAATGCTCACATCCTTTATCTACCCATGTAATGGCTGTGTACTGCTAACATCAGACCTTCATCCTGTGCACATGCATATAGTAAGATTGATGCCAGCCAATGCTCACATCCTTTACCTACCCATGTAATGGATTTGTACTGCTAACATCAAACAGAATCAGCCCTGAACTAAAACTGTTGCAACTGCTGCATTTACGAGGTAAGTGTTGAACCTGGAGTAGTGTATAATAATAGAAATCAATAGCATAGCCTTGTATTTTGTTACTTGGTAATGTAAGTAAGAAAAGGTGGGTGATTTGTATAGCAATGCTTTAATATTTGAAATCAGCGACTTATGTGAATACGTGTCCTTTGTCAAGTAATAGGCCTCAGGCATCAAAGATTCACTCATTCATCCCTCTCAAACGTCTTGATGGTCACTGAATGTCTTCAGTTTGGCCTCATACTTTTGTACTGGAATGTCATTAAAGAGAGACTGAAATGAGACACATTTCTGTTTCAGACTTCACAACCATCAGAAGATATACTAAGCACTAAATCAGCTATGCACCCTGAACGTCAGACACAAAGTTTATGTATCAAAGAATCCAAAAGACAGAAAACAAAAGATATGCTATAGTTATCATCACTTGCACAGGGTGGTGTGTGTCACAGGGGGGGAGGCAGCCTAGGCTGACACAAAAGGTAAGTGAGTGTGTGTGAGTAAGAAAGAAAAGCAAGCAGGCCTTTGGATAAAGTAACAAATGGCCAGTGAGACAGAAAGAGCTTTAAGCTTCACGGCTGAACCATGTAACTGTTGTGTACGTGTCTGTATGGGCCTCAAGGTGAAATTGATGTGTGATTGTCTGCAAAACACAGCCAAGCTCCATGCTAGCTCTGTATCTTGGTATGTTGGACAGGTGTGAGCTGTGTATGGTGGAGGTGGCAGTTCTTCATTCTCATGCCCAACCATGAGAACTTGCTTTGCCAGGAGTTGCATGGGCATGTCCACGCCCATGGTCAGATGCACTGCTTCTACCTGAATGTGACTGATGTCTGCTGGACAAGCTCCCATCACAAGGGTACCCAAGACCATGACCTGATGGCCTGCCATGTCTGGGAGTGGGCAACTCAACCACTGACAGATCAGTGGAAGTAGTGCCACTGTAGAAGCATGATTGAGCACAGCCACATCGGCTAACATCAGATGATGTGGCTGACCTAAATTTTGTATTTTTATTTATTTATTTTACATTTGTTAACCGGGCTAGTCTGGCTGGATACATGTCCATTTTCAGCAGAGGCCTGAGGAGAAAAGCTCCACTATCATACTATAAACTTTACAGTTCAAAACAATCAATGAATCAAAAACAATCAAAGACAAAAAGCAAACAACAATTAAATAAACAGTGTAAAAATATTAAAGCAGATAAAGGAACAGTTATGTAGTTTAGAAAAATGCAGAGGTAGTATAGCAAGAGATAGCAGTGGAGAGGCAATATTAAAAAGAAATAATAGCTAGAGAGAGATTGTCATGGAAAGAGGAGGATTTGAGAAAAAAAAAAAAAACCCACGCAGATGCTGTCACCCTCCCAGCAGATGTTCCATTACAGACACCACCTGTTCAAATGTGTCAGTCATCTGATCCATTGAATTGGTAACACAGTGGAGGCAGTCATGCATATCAGCCTGTGCAACATCTACATCCCTAAACATTTCTCTGGAGGACCTTTTGGAATGTGCCTGTGCCTTCATGATGGCCCTAAGCATATGTCAAGTAGCACAGGAAGACACACCTGGATCAGGTGGAGGATGGACAGCAAGCTTCCTCCCAGCACCCCTAATAACCCTCCTGCATGGCATCTTGCCCACTCATTGGCTGTGGCCAGAGTCAACAGGCACTGAAGCCATAGTAACTACACCGCCCTGATCGAGTGTCTCACCCGCCACCTGTCCAGTATTAAGGACTTACTGAAATGGGTTGGCATAGGCCTACTGGCTATGTCTGATGGAATTACAGGGGATGGCTGAATGTTAACCTCAGTGTCAGATTCAACCTTTGCACCCCCCCAACTGTGTCTCTATTTGGCCAACATCATCATCAGACTCTGCTGATACTCTGACATCAGGTGGTAGGAGTCCCACGTATCTGTGATAATAAACAACAGAAGAAAAAATAATACCTACAATACTATAGTCCAATATATGCTAACAAACTAACAGTGGTGTCACTATTACAGACACTAAAGCAATACACACAGCAGTCCTGACATCCACATCTCAAACTAAATATTTATTTGAACTGCTCATCAGTACTGACATGAAAATGTTTGTCTTACCATGTGCAGATGATTGTAGGCTCCTTATGCTGGATGGTCCTGGAAGATGTTAAGCAGCAGGTAAGTACACTATCATCACAATGAATAGTAACACAGGGAGTTAAAACTTTTTGTCTTTTATATGTACATTAATGATACTTTTAACAAGAACTTGGATGACACGTCCACCCCATGCTTGTGTGTAATCAACCAGAATGTGTTGTTAACTGTATCAATCTACAGCTATTTCCTCTCAAACAAATTTAATGTTAAATAGAACTTAAGTATTGCTGTCAATATTTTACTATACAAGAAGTATTTAACAATAAAGATAGGTAAGCATACCTGGAAGCTCCTCCTGGGGTATACGTGTCCTCCCTGAAACAGCAGCACCAATGTCAATGACATGCTGTTGCCCATTTTTCAGTGGGCTGTCTGTATTACTGACAGTGGTGTCAGTGGTGGCTCTGTAGCAACACCCCCCAGTAGCCATCTGTTCACTGACCACTGCAGCTGCTCTCCTATGGGCCGATGAAACCATGTCAGTGGCCCTGTGGTGCAACTGATCATATATCCTGCTCTGGCCACCCCTACTGCATTCACATCAGCCCCTATCTCCTGTCAAATTTGTATTCTACCAGACATATCCCCATATCCCCTCTCAATCAGAAAGGGACCACCTAATGCTTCCACAATGACTTCATTTTCAGGGTTACTGAAGGGAGGTTTGCGGGGATTGGGATGCCTGGGTGCCATTGTTGTAGGTGACATAAAACATAAATGAAGGATAATACACATAAGTATCACATAAATAAAAGTCCTGCTAATTGATATAACACATAAAAAGTAGTATTTCACTATTACCCACTGGAGAAACATAAAACAGTCAAGATATTCAAATATAAAAAAGGAACTGTGTGGTTGTAACATAATGCAATCACACAAAGCAAGGTTGGATCCAAAACAAGGAGAGTAAAATTACAAATCTTGTTTGTGTTTAAACAGAAATGCAACTTGGCTTCCCCACCTGCAAACAACAGGCAAATGACACATTTTGCTAACAAACCATCAGTGAAAAGCTAAAAGTGCTATAAAAAAACTGTTCCTGAAACATATGTACACATTTACCACAGAATATTCCATTTTATGCAATGGCCAGTCATGTCTGCCTGTGTCCAGCTTTCCCCCAGAGGTGTGTATGGGCCATCCTAGAAGGCTAACACCCATGTCATTGACAGTATAGGACATTTAAATTTCATGGAAATAATAATAGAAGAGTGTAAAGATAAAAACAGTTGTAACATTAGCACTTGTGATGACAGTTAATAAGGCTTGTCGTCTGAGAAAGTAAAATGCCCTGACAAACATGCCTATGCCATCATCACTCTTCTAAGAAATGCATACAGATAAAAGTAGCATTTGCTAATGCATATATGGGTCTACTTTAGTAGACCGAATTAATTTACACTTACCTGAAACCCAATTAACCGAGATGACTCCACCGAATACTCATTACAGTGAAGCCACCAACCCCTGATAATTTGAACAGGGAAACTAACCACTTGGCCACCAAGGTGAACATTGCCCTTTTCCCCAGTATAGTGCAATCTCTGAGTTGGTATATTTAGTTAGGGGGTGTGGGAGTCAAAGCCTCCCATTAGCATGGCTTTAATTTTGTTTTGGTGTTTTTTTATGTGTCCTGTTGGCTGAGGGGTTAGTTTCCCTATTCAAATTATCGGCAGTTCATGGCTTTGCTGTAATGAGGATTCACTGCAGTCATCTCGGTTAATTGGGTTTCGGGTAAGTGTAAATTCAGTATTTATGTATATATGTATATATATATATATATATATATATATATATATATATATATATATATATATATATATATATATATATATATATTAGCAGATTTTTCTTACTGCAATTTCAGCATGTCCGCCATATAGCTGAAAAATGCAAATATACCTTATCAAGATCAGTACTTCTGTGCAGATAAATCCCAAAGTAATATCTTCTTCTTCTGTTATCCACATAAACAAGTCTCCTCACCTTCAGGTTCTGTAGCTCCACAGTTCCCTTTTTATAGTGTAAATTCAGGGCTGTGAGCATGGTGAAGATGCAAATAAGGTGTGCACTCATTAGAATTGCTGCATCCCAAGTACTTGGCTCCATGTAGTAGACATAAACATAGTGCATTCACTCGCTCAGTTTTTGTTGCTGATGGATTGCAACTGTGAATGATTACAGGTAGGAAGAAGGAAAACACAGCAGCAATTCTGACCCCGCTGTCTCCAGTGGATGTGTCAGCTAGGTTAGACTTACAAAGTGCAGAAGTAATTGTATTAAGGTTTTAAATGTAAGCAAGCAGCACACATTTCACAGTTTCTGTTCACTAACATCCACTAACATCCAACATCCAACCTCACCTTTCTCTCCTTCATTTCTAACATCCAACCTCTCCTTTCTCTCCTTAATTTCTTGACAAGTGTATATTCTCGCCATTTAATATCCTCACACATTTTAATGACAGTGATACAGAAAGCCTTACAGACTGCATGTCACAGATTACTGGTCAGATAAGACAAGAATGAGCAACAGAGATAAGACAGAGCTGCATTTATACAAGTAGTAGTCAGAAACTGTTGTGTGATCACTCAGTGCACTACTTGTGAAATTAAAACACGCACAAACAACTGTCATATGTTTTGTTAGTACTGTGGATGATGTAGTTGGTTGTATGCACAATTATTTTAATTCTCTGCTGCAAAACTGTTTGTGTGGCAAAGAGGGATAAGATACCCTTACTGTGTTTTGAAGGTTCACTGGAGTGAGAGTTCAAATCCAGACCTTTGTAAAAATATTTCATGTGTACCAACATAAATTTTGTAGTGTTGTTTATTTAATAGATTTCTTTTCTTCATTTCATCTAATTTTCCCTTTTATTGTGTGTTTTTTAATGCTAACATTTGTGCAGTGCATGGTTTAGTGGATCACAATGAATGTCAGGTTTAGCTGTGTTTATCTAATTTGTGTGACACTTAGCAATATGCAAATCTGGACTAGTGGCCCACACAGGAAGCAGACAGTACACCTGCCGACAGGGTGCAGATAGTGAAAGGGTCAAAAAGGATACATTGTTGCATTTTTCCTTTCCATTGCGCAACACTTCTAAGTGATGTTGTGTGGTGGTTAGCAAGCTTTCCCAACACCTACAGCCATTGAACACCTGCAGAGAGGTCACAGACAGTCAACAACTTAAAATGGATAAATTATATTAATTCTGTTGGGCACAGCACAAACAAGCTAAGTGGAGCTGCACAGAAGTTAACACACAGAACTTATGAATAAATAGGAAATGATGTAACTGTTATATAACCATTTCTGTGTAACTGTAGGGCTGTAATACAGATGGCCTGGGTTCTAATACAGGATGTGCAACATATTTTTACTGTTGTGACAGTCTAGTGTATTGTAATGAACAGTAAAATATAAAAGTGTTATTTCAATATTCCTGTGGCAACAGGTGTAAGTGTAGAGCTGTCATACATATCGTCCTGAGATCTAATACAGGAAACTCCAGACATTTTTACTTTTGTTCCATTTCACATTATATTAAATATCACTTATAACACTTTATGCATAATTATAAATTGTGGAGCTGATATGAATTATATGTATTAAGGATAAGACACCTTTACTGTATTTTGAAGATTCAGATGTATGATTGAGGGTATACTGTCTATTATGTTTCTGTAAGTATAATTATGCTAACTGAACTTGGATGGTCTTCACACTTAAATAGGATGCATACACAAATGAATCTATATACAAGGACCTTGTCAGGTCAAACACATACATGGTTAACACCCCAGTCTGTCATCTGTATATACGAATGATTCATGAGTATGTCTGAGAAGTATTTTTTCTATGGCAAAGATAATAAATCATTGCTGTGGAAGAAAATGTTTTTTCTTCCCTTATGCATAGGTTTGGATCCTACACTGTAAAAAAAAAAATCAGTTTTAGCAGTGTATAAAGCCAAACAAATATGTGTCATGTCAGGACATGTATGCCTGCAGTGCATGTCAGCAAAGTTAAATCACCTAACAGTTACAACAGCAGACACCCCTCAAACTAATGTTAAGTGTCAGACTAACCTTCCAATTTTAAAAAAATTGCTTTTCTCTTTTTTTTTTTAATTTCTTCAAATCTTTTCGGTTTTTAATATCACGACGGGAATGGACCCCATTCCTAAGTCAAAGTATGATTAAAGTTCATGAAATTAGTATTGTTTCAATCTTTGATGTCAGCCAGAAGTTCTCTTCACAGCACCTGCAATGTGCCCAGTAATGACTCCTTCTGCAATTTGTAAGGGGTTACATGTATTGGTGACATATCTAAATACAACTGTAGATTCTTTTTTATAAGACCCATTGCTCCTACTACTGTTGGGACTGTCTGGGTATCTTTCTTCCACGTGGCTCTTGTTTCTGCCCGCAAATCCTGATATTTTATGACTTTGTGTCTTTCTGTATGTAAGACACTGTAGCCATGGGTGTGACTATTTCAATGATCAGTGCTACGTTTGTCTTTTTTCATGGACCACTATATCCATTTTTCTAGCATCTATCTTTTGGGTCATTTCCTGATTTTTCCAGCCCCCTGCTATAAAGCACGCTTTAGCGCGCTTTAGCGCAATTTAGCGCAGAGTTGCCACAGGAGCACACAAGAGCAGCGGCGGTTAATCAAGGTTAAACTATTCGGGCTACCTAAAGTCCACTCTTCAAATTTTCCCTTAAAACAGCCTTCCTTGAACTGTACTACTGATCTAACCAGCGTATCCTATAACTAAAAAGTTCATCTCTACTTAATTCCCAAGTAGACTATTCTCTATCTGTAAAGCCTAGCACTTGCTCCTACAGTACTTTTCATCTTGATATAGCACTTTTATTATAGATAGTATCCCACCAGCCTAAAACCCCTTTCTCGATCACCCACATCCCCCAGAGTCTTTTTTTAAGTTTTTTTCTCTATTCCTTCTAGCATGTCGAGGGATCAGTTGCTAGTGTCCTCTCCTGCTCAGCTGGTGAACCTGGGAATATTGAGGCAATGTTACAAGTGCCTCATGTACACAGACAACCCTCTCCTTCTCCCACAAAACACAAATACATGCGAGAGATGCAACTATACAGCCAAACTGGAGGCTGAGCTCTCTCAACATAGGACTGACAAGACCAGACAGGAGGAGAAGGTAACCACACACACCACATACCCAGTCTCAAATAGTACTATCACAACTTCAAATCATACACATAAACACACAAAGACATACTCGGAGGCCCTGATCAAAAATCTACCAAAACAGCAGAGGCCACCTAAGCAGACACCCAAACAACTACCACCTCAGGACACAACACATGCAACACATAGACCACACAGTCAGTGTGCCAAACAGTCACAGCCCTTAAGGCCAAACACAATGCCAGACACACTTGTCATTGGTGACTCCATAGTCAGACACACTGATGTCCCGCTCACCAGATTGAGTAAGGAGAAGGTCACAGTAAGCTGCCTGTCGGGCACTAGAATCCGCCACATAATGCAAGCACTCAGGTCTCTCAATAGCAGGTACAAGTATGACTCAGTCATTGTCCACGCTGGTGTAAACGACCTGAGACGTACCTCCTTGGACTACATGAAAAGAGACATTGAGGAGCTCTCTGATTATGTAGCCCAGGCAGTTATGACCCTGACCTTGAGCAGTATCCTACCTTCACCAAGAATGATGCCACAATACAGAGATAAGATGATCAGCTTTAATAATTGGCTTAAACTCTGGTGTCATTCAAAGGGGATCCAATGTCTGTCTGCCTGGGATGACATGCTGGACAAGCCACGCTGCTTCGCAAGGGACGGCTTGCACCTGTCACCCCTGGGCTTCCGGATATTGGCAAAGGCTCTTGCCACTCCCATAGTGCCTTTTTTAGGCAAGGCTCAAATTCTAAACCTACCACCCTAGAACACAAAAAAGGAAAAAACTAAGGGTAATGCTGCTCAATGCCAGAAGTCTCAACCTCAAGATGCACGCACTCGAGGCCCTTCTCAGTATGGAGAACATTGATGTCTGTGCTGTGACTTAAACCTGGTTCAAGGCTCCTGAGAGCACCCCAGCACTATCAGGTTTTACCTCATATCATGCGTTCCGGCCCCAAAATCCGGACAACACCAAGAAAGGAGGGGGGGTGTCCATATTCATCAAGGACACCCACACCCCAAGGTTGGTGGCAACGCACGATGCATCATAGTCCATCCAGGTGCAATTAACCATAGGCAAGACTGCTCTGCAATTTGTAGCATGTTACAGGCCACCCTCTCAAACTCAGGAACCTCACATAGCTTTCCTGAAAACACTGGAGGGGATAAATGTATCTCCAAACACCATCATACAAGGTGACTTCAACTACCCTAATATAGACTGGGATCACTACTCAAGCCCAAACACTCTAGCCCAAAGGTTCCTGGAGTTCATAAACTCAAATGCCATGGAACAACTAGTCACCATCCCCACAAGAGGCGAAAACATACTTGATCTCATCATCACGAACATGGGATCACAATGTTCAACACCGGAAGTATACCCCTCACTGGTGAGATCAGATCATAAACTAATCTCACTGGAGGTCCTCATCCCGCCGCCACCTGAGATAAAAAAGACCACAGTGAAGAACTTCTCAAAAGCCGACTTCACACTTCTAAAGACTAGTGTGGTCTCTTTTAAGGCCCCCAAGCCAGCGGTAAACATTACTCAAGCCGCTGAATCACTTACAAATGCCTTCTACCAGCACCTACAGGACTGCATGGATCAGGCAATCCCAAACAAAACAAAGACTCTTTGTACCAAAGGCAAGCGTCCAGTCTGGTGGACCCCAGCCATAAACAAGCTCTACAACAAAAAGAGGAAGCTACTACAAGATAGAGCAAAATCCTTAAAAGGTAAGACACCTTTGATCATTATAAGTAAAAAACTAAGAGCTCTCATAAAATCATCCAAGGCAAATTTTGAGAGAAAAATCGCTAAGGATTCAAAAGACAATCATAAGGCCTTCTTTAGCTATGTTAGAAACCTGGGAGGAAACTCCCAGATATGCTCAGAATTAATTCAAAATGATGTGAAAATTACTGAACCTACAGACATTGCCAATATACTGGCTGACAGGTTCAGTGCAAACTCCCCCCCAAAAGGAGAGATATCTATACCAGAGGATTGTAGCCCCCCAAACATCTCTAAAGCCCAGGTGAGAACTGCTCTCTCCAAGGCGAAAAACACAGCATCCATGGGACTGGATGGTGTCCCCGGCTGTGTGCTCCACGAACTCAATGAGGAATTAAACCCGCAGTTAGGACAGCTGTTTAATCTTAGCCTCACCTCAGGATATGTACCCAAGGAGTGGCGCACGGCAACTGTGGTCCCACTTCACAAAGGAGGTGCCTCCACCGACCCTAGAAATTACCGTCCCATCAGCTTGACAAGCCTGATCTGCAAAGCCATGGAGAGGATCATAATGGAACTCATAAATAAAGACATAGGGAACTTGCAGACTTTGGATCCAACCCAGTTTGACTTTGTCAAAGGCAGATCATGCCTTTTAAACTTGGTTGACTTTTTCGAATCAGTCACCAAGGCCATTGATGAGGGAAAGGCAGTCCATACAGCCTACCTCGACCTGGCAAAGGCTTTCGACACAATACCCCACTCAGGTATCATTGAAAAACTCATCAGCTTAAATGTAAACCCATACATCACAAGATGGGTTGCAAACTGGCTAAGTGACAGAACCCACAGGGTCAGAGTTGCTGGCACCATGTCAGACTCAAAGCCTGTCACAAGTGGTGTCCCACAGGGCTCAGTCCTGGGCCCACTCTTGTTTGGCATCTACTTTTCTGAAGTACAAGCAAACACAGGAGGGTTATGGCTGACAAAGTTTGCAGATGACTGCAAACTGGGCGCCATAGTCGAAAACACATCTGACACAGATATCCTTCAGAAGGGTCTCACAGAAACGGATAACTGGTGCCAGAGCCATGGCCTAAAGTTAAACACCAAGAAATGCATAGTCATACCCTTCGGGAAAAACAAGGTTACCCCTAGCTACCATATAGGTGGCAATCCACTGAGCACAGAAGAAGTTATCAGGGATCTGGGGACCCAGGTTGACAGTAACCTTTCGTTTGACACTCACGTTGCTAAAGTAGTTAGGATGACCTTCTACATTGCCCACCTGATCATGAAGGGATTCACATCTAGATCAAGGGAGGTCATCATCCCCCTGTACTCATCACTCATCAGACCAATGATTGAGTACAATGCCCCATTTGGAATGTATCTGACCCGACACCTGCAGCAGCTGGAAAGGCCCCAAAAGTTCCTCACCAAAAGGATAAAGGGTCTCAAAATATGTCTTATGCTGCCCGACTGAAAGAACTCCAGCTCTATTCAGTCGCTTACCACTTGCTCAGAGGTGACCTGTGCCTGACATACAAGGCCATGTCAAACCCAGATTTGATGAACATGCTTCACCTCAAAAAATTTAGATCCCTCAGAACTACAAGGGCGGGAGACTTAAACCTTGACACGGTTATTAATAGGACGTGCTGGAGGGACAGATTCATCACCCAGAGACTCCCTATGCTGTGGAACAAAATCCAGGTACATGTGAGGCAGAGCACCTCGCTGGCCGTGTTCAAGAGAAATCTTGACCAATGGATGGGAGATCGCAGATATACCCCAGGGATTACCTCAGTGTCACTGCTTGACAGAGGCATAGCAAAATAATGGGCATAGTTTTCTTCAAACTAAAGGGGTGGCGAAAGCCACAAAAACTCTGGGCTAGGCTTATAAATGCCCTTGGGCAGATAGCCTACTATGAACCTATGAACTCTTGGTAATGGGTGATCCCATGTAATGTAAACTTCATCATTTTCTATGATGCTTTGTGGCTCATGTTTTCAGTGTTTTTCAGCCACTTCAATACCATAAGGTTTGCACAATCCCCAGTGCAACAATCCTGCCACATTATTATACCTTTCAGTATACACTCCTTCTGCCATTAGTATGTCACAACCACCAACGAGGTGTGTAACTGTTTCCAATTTGGTTTTGCAAAACCTACATTTGTCTGTTTCTCCCATACGTTCAATGGACTTTGTAAACCAACATGTATGCAGCCCACTATCTTGGGCCACCAATATTAATTTTTCATCTTTTGGTTTGAATTCTCCTCTCCTTAACCATTCCTGCATTTGTTCCTGATCAACATGAGGTTCTTCCAGGATTTTCTGTAATTGCAACTATATTTATGCATTTTCCACATTTCTTGCCTTTTCGTTTGATCCTTCACTTTATATTCTTTTTTTTGTTTTTTTGACACATTCATTTGCTGCCTGATTTTTATCTGCTTCTGGTTTGATTTCCATTCCTGCTTGACGCCGATATGCTTCTGCTATATTAAGCAGAGAAGTCATCTTATATTTATTCTCCTCATGTTTCAAAGCTTTCACTATAATTGGGTCTTGTGAGGTCAGCAGATATGTGTGGAGTCCCATGATTGCAGATCTATACATGTAATCCATTTCAAGGAGGCCCTTCCCTCCTTCAGAACAGGGAATGTATAATATTGTTATGCACTGATTTTTATAAATCATTTGGTGAGCATGAAGCATCCTTCTTGTTTTCCAATCTAATCTATCCAACACATTTTGGGGTCAACCAATCACTCTAAACCTGTAAGTTAAGACAGGAAGAGCAAATTGGTTAAAAGCTTGGATTTTGTTCCCAGATGTCAACAGTTTTCAGGATTAATTTAAGTCTTCTAAAGTAGTCCTTACTAAGTTTTATTCGTATTTGTTCATATTTTATTGTTGATCCTTCATCAATTCCCAAATATTTATACACTCCTTCTTGCTCAAGTTCTTTTATATCACATTCTTGTCCCAAACTGATGTTTTCCTGGTGTTGCAGTTTTCCTGCTTTAAAGGTTCCATTTGCAAATTTATCAAGAACAAATAACATTCTTATGTCATCTGAAAAAGTTTTGACCACTTGCAGTTGTGCTTTCAGTTCCTGATCTGATGAGCTATACAGTTTTAAATCATTGACAAAGAGAAGATGAGACGTCTTTACATTGTGTTACTTATCTCCCTGCCTGATAATGTTACTCTCCACTTAACATCACCCAGACTCGGATATGATCATTACTCGGGGTTGCACACTACCAGTAAACACAATAACAGGTATTGGTTGGAAATCATTATTTGCTGTTGCTCTCCTTTTGGAATTAGACATGTCTAGCATTAGAGGGGAAGGTGCCCAATTTAGGGTGCAGACATGGGGTATTCAGGAGTCCAGAATATTTACTGGACTCCTGGTAAAGCACCACAGCCAAAGGCTTCTGCAGGGGGACTATTCTGGCTCCCAGTACAAGTCTGAGACTTGGAATAGTCTGGCCAAGGCTGTATCCAGTGCAACTGGAATCCCCTGCACT
The DNA here is from genome assembly GCF_019279795.1 of Protopterus annectens. Taxonomy (NCBI): domain Eukaryota; kingdom Metazoa; phylum Chordata; order Ceratodontiformes; family Protopteridae; genus Protopterus; species Protopterus annectens. The sequence continues at coordinate 2,068,638 of NC_056749.1, forward strand.
GGAGAACAGTGTAGACTCCACTTCAGTGACCTAAAAAGGTGCAAGAGAGATACACTGAAGCAGTGGTTGGATGAGTTTCAAAGAAGCGACATCCCACCGTTGTGTAAGTATGCTAAGAAGGAGAATGTATAATACATAGAAACCTAAATATCGTTAAGGCTGGCGTGCACAAGGCTCTTCTTTTCTTTTCACAGCTAATCCTGAAATTGAGGCGAATAGGCAGGCCTTTGCTGATTGTCTGGATAGATCGAGGGAAGCAAGTGGTATATATGAAGGACAAGAGAAGTATTATTGTAGCTTTAAAAGTTAAAGACAAATGTTTTTGTTTTCTGTACAGTGGTAGAAAAACAAAAATACATATCCAAACTGTAAAAGCAAGCAAGCATGCATACGTCTGTAGCACAAACCAGCTTTAGCAGTCAGATGTAAGACTGTAGTCAGAGATTGTGGGTTCAAATACCATGAGTAACAACTATACAATATTGCAATTCTTTAATAATATTGCATAAATTAATATCTGTACAAGTGGCATAAATGCCCTGCTGGTAACTCTAATCTGTATAACTGGACAAAGCATATGGGCAATATATGCACATTGCAAGGATTACTTTGAGCAATCAGTAATTATAGTTTGTAGTTGTTAGGACATATACATAAATGTAATACTTCCAATAAAATTGTTGTATAATTGTGATAATGCATTGTATGTCGCATATAATGGTACTAATTTTATCTCTTTTTTCTCTCACCCCAACCCTTATATCTTTTTTTATTTTCTAGTATATGTCATCAAAATGTCTCCATGTCATCTATTTGTAACAAATCACTAAATGCTTCACAGCACAGCAAGGTAGGCCAGTCCCAATGGCTCAGCCTGCCCCACTCCACCGGCTTCACCACCGATACCCAGCACATCTGAGACCCAACCTGGCAGTACTTCCTCTGCTGCACCACCTGAGGTCTCAGAAGGCAGTACCTCAGCAGCTGGTGCTCTGGTACCCTCTGGGAGTACTGGCAAAGATGGAGATTTCATCACCCACCAGGAGATGCCATGGTTGAAGTGTAGGGTCATGCACAGCACCACTGGTGTATGCCTACTTCAGATGGAGAGGCTGCTCTCCCTCATGATCCATAGGAGGAGAAGTCGTCATGCACTTCAGCAGCCAGTGGAGTAAGGGGGCAGTGATGACAGTCCTGCGGATGAAGACTAGATTCTCAGTTTCCCATGTTTGATGGGCATGAGCTTGCATTGTCCCCTCCCTCACCCCAATCATGGTGTCCCCCAAACTTTTGTGTCACTCACCGTCCCTGCGTCTTGTCTTGTTTGTCCTGTTTGCATTTGCTTTCTCACCTACCCAACTTACTTGACCCAGAAATACCAATATCCCTTTCCCAGCATCCTCTCTTATTAAAGTAAAAAACAAAAATGAGCACATATACCACAAAACAAATATTGTCCATACATAGCTCTTCATTTTGCACACGTCTTCTTGACACACTTGATTTGGTCCAGTTGGCTATGCAACATGATTGCATTGTTGTTACCCCTCTTTGTGGAGGTGACAGTCTAAACTCAGTTAATATCCTGTATATATTTTTATTTTACACAGTTGAAATGGATAGCTATGGTTCTTTTCTACCTCCCTCCTGCACACTCCTATATTGCTTTCCCTTTGTTCTTATCGGAACTTCATCAGAATATAAAAACAGTTAAGTTACAACACACATTTTTCCTCCTATTCAAGCTCCTTCAAGGAAATGATGTATGACATACACTTTGTATACTCTTTAATTGAATGCCCCTATTCCCCATTACAATTGGTTTTAATATTTTTACCATCTCATTGCATGCATTGAATGTTTAGGTACTAGGTTGTTTGGAGCGATTTTTATGTATACGATTTTAACAAAGTTATGTTTTACATGGTTAAAGAATTACACATTTCTCATTTTAATGTGATTTTTATATTTTTTATTTAGGATTTTTCACAGAAATTAATATATATAAAAACATAATCTGTTTGATAGAAAAAGTTTATAGTTTTTTTGCTGGCTTGCAAGATTACTCACTGTCATGATGAAGTGCATTTAAATCTTCCAGGCACTAGATGGCATTGTGATACTACTTTGTCTAAGAATGGTTGGAGACACTGTCTTGAAACATCAAAGGAAGTTTTGTCATTGCTCATGGATGCGTTTATAAAGGTTTTGTAACTTAACTGTTTTTATGCCTCACAGCAAGAGGTTCTCCGGTTCGATTCTCGGCTGGGGTGCATCTGTGCGGAGTCTGCATATCCTCCCTGTGGTTGCGTGGGTTTCCTCCCACATCCCAAAGACATGCAGTAGGTGGATTGGACACTCTAAATTGGTCCTAGGTATGAGTGTGTGCGTGTGTGTGCCTTCTGTGGAAGGTTGGGCGCCGGTTTGGCAACTTGACACTGTAAAACACCACTGCCAATCATGAGCGGACAGATGATCCACTGTGGCGACCCCTAACCGGGAAAAAGCCGAAGGAAGAAGAAGGAGAAGAACTTAACTGTATGTTTTGATGAAGTTCTGATAAGGGACGAAAGCGCTTAATGAAATTTTTTGTTTTGGTTTTGAGTGGTTTAACAAATAAAACAATTGCTTCTCATGACCTTCTACTTTAGATTTGCTTTGGTTTTGGAACCTTTTGGATTTTGTGTTTTACCAGTTTCCCTTTGTTCTTCCCCTGCTTGCCCTCCATTTCACCACTTTCCTGTCTACCCCATTTTAACACTTATAATCTGATCAAAAAATGGAGTCACACACAACACACATAAGTACCAGAAAAAACAATGGAGCTCGTCACTTTTTGGCCTCTGTGTTTGCACAGAGTTTGGCATCATGCACCAATGGCAAGCAATGGTGAATGTCTCTTTCTTGGTGCGGTTACCTCCATGCAATGGTGCTTAAACACACTGTGCTATGTCAACACACAGTAACTCACGGTGAAGGTCGTGTAAAGTATGATTTCATTGCATTATCACTACTTATTTTAAAGTATTATATACACCTGGATTTGAACCCTATATTATCTGGGCTCAAAAGAAATGTGTCAATGCATTTACACCTGCTGCTACAGAGTCAGCTAAGCAGCAGGTGTGTTTCATACACTCAGTACTAACTGTCATAATTTTAGCAATGAGCCTCATTTTCACACAAACAGGGAAAGCAGTAGAAATGTGTATGTTACATGCACAAGCACTTTGCCAGTCATTGTACAAACCCACTGCTCAGTGGTACGTTATGCAAAATGGACAATAGCTTTTATTACTTTTGCTTAGTGTCCATTTAGTGTCCATGCCATGACGCAACATGTGGAAACAGGAACAAAATGAATCCCTATCTAAGAAAATGTCACATATTTACAACTCAGCCATCTGTTACCCCCCCATGCACTGTAAACCTGGTCTCTCAGTACTTGTTCACAAATATAACAAATATACTACATAAATTAATAACAAATGTTGTGTTATATACCATACATGTATTTAGAATGACAATACACATTCAGATTTCCCAGTACTTCTAGTAATGTGGGCAACTGTTTGCATATAGTTTGTAAAGCTGTCTCTTAAAGTATACCAGCATTGGAACACGACCACCAAATACTACACATTGCACACTCATCACTCTGGTAATATGCAAAACTTGAATTATCTTGGCAGTTGAACATGCCTACACATCCATTTCATGCAGGCCTCCCAA